>NW_007728698.1:135209-141946 GCF_000696425.1 Galeopterus variegatus | reverse complement strand
ATTTTTTTTTTTTTTTGAAGCTCTTACAACAAGAAAATGGAGGGGACACATCTGGGTGGGAGGGGGGAGAGGGAGGAGGGAGGGAGGTCTTGGTGATGGGACACAATAACTAACTACATTGTATATTGACAAAATAAAAAAAAAATAAAATAACTTAATTTAAAAAAAAACAATAATCTACATTTGGAGAGAATTTATTATGTTCTGAGGACTGTCATAAGGCATTTTACTTAAATTATTTCATCAAACAAACCATATTAGAATTCTTGTTTACAAATAATATAACTGACACACAGAGAAGTAAATAACTTGTTACGGTATGATGACTTGACTCCCAAAAAAGATCACAAGAAACACTGTTGGTTAATTAAAGCTAGCTCTATTAGACTTATTGTCATACATGAGAACATTACTTTGACAGAGTCTTAGAGTCTTAGACGGTTCAGAAAATTGTACATGTGGGGTTTTATATCTGGGCTTACATGGTTTAAGGTGGATCTTTAAAGGGGAGAAGCTGATTGCAATAGGGCAGCATCATAATATAGTAGTTTGATTGGTAGACACAGAAAAATGAGGACCTAAAACAAATCTTTGTAAGTAAACTGTTCTGTGAAAAGTAAATTGTTTGCCCAGATGAGCAAACTGTTCAGATAAATTGTTTTGCAATCAAGTTATTTATTTGTTTAAAGTGCTATTTTCTTGATCAAGAAGTATCTTGGGGAAAAAGGTTGATCTCTGTTTTCAGACCTGATAATTGAGCAATATGGACACAGCTTTCACAATAGCAAAAGCATCTTGGAAATAGAAATATTAATGCAAACAACAATAATAAGGTATACATTTAGTATTTCAGTTTAAGGTATTTGAGAAGTGTTGGGACTTTGGATGAGATCCACTTAAAATGACAAAGGATATTATTGCTAAATTATGTTTATAAAAACTAACAAATAAAAAGCAATTTGCATGTACGGCAGATAAATCCCAGATTAGGGCTTGAATTATACTAGGAACTATGATAGATCATAAACCTAACACTAGACTGTTACCAATATGTTCTTGGCCCAAGATGAGAATAGTGAGCATTTGGCAATGAACTTGTCTCTGCTCCATTTTCACAATGTAATTTATATAATCTACATGATATAAGTATTTTCAACCATTTTTTCTTGGGGGCATTTTTCTTGTAGGAAATTAATTATACTTGTAGAATCTATTGAGTAGTTCTTTCCAACAAATACAACAAATCAAGAAAATTAAAAAACAAAACAAAACAAACAAACAAAAAAACCCCGTACCTTGTAAGGTATAAAACTGGCACAGACATACTTCACTACAGAATAGATTATTGCAAACTGCAGTCATATAAATATGTGTCACTTGTAATGGCCCAGTTAGACCTTAAGTGTGTTCAACCAATCAAAACTCAGCAATTCTTTGGTCTTTTGCCAATAATAGAACTCTATACTTAACCTGACCTAGTAGTATCAGATAAAATCAAGTTAACTCTAACACTTCATCTATACCCTAGCCCCATGTCCTGCTCAGCGGTAGCCTGACAGTCCTAGAATTCTGCACATCACCGTTTGAGTTTACTTTTTTCCCTTGGAGCAGGCCATTCCATATGGACTGCCCCCGTTCTTTGCTATGTCTAACTAGACATAAACTACTCAGCCTTTTCACTTTCATTGTCTTCTGAAAATATTTGAGTTTACTTTTTTCCCTTGGAGCAGGCCATTCCATATGGACTGCCCCCGTTCTGTGCTATGTCTAACTAGACATAAACTACTCAGCCTTTTCACTTTCATTGTCTTCTGAAAATATATCAATCACATAATAGTTATATGACATCTACAATATATATTGCACAGGGAGAAAAAAAGAAAGCACAATTAAAACCGTATATTAGAAATTTCTATTTTCTGAAATACTTTTTATCCACATGGTTGCAATGGTTGCTTCCTTCATCCTTCCACAGCAGCCAATCTCATGTTCTATAACTCTTTTTCTATTTCTCATCCCTCCTTTTCTATCATCTTTTCTGATCTCCTCAGCACTATTCCTCTCCCCACGAGAAAACAAAAACAATTCAGTGAACTAAAGTTCATTTCCTTAGTTCCTTATCAACCATTTTCTCAGATACTTTTCTTGCAGCCCCGCCAAGCATTCTCTGTTATTATCTCATCAAAGAATTTCTGCAAACAAAGAGAGTTCCCTCTCTAGGAGGAATCCTAGAATCCAGCCACTAATATTGTTTACACTGTAGGGCTCAAAATCCAGGTTAATGGAAAAAGGTGAATTACCCCATCATTAAACCAATATCATAAAAGTTGCTCAGGGTGAATGTTATAATGCAAATTCGAATGTTGTAACACAAAAGGTCAGAAGTACTTTCTTTAGAGAAAGATACCTTGTCCCAGTGGGCCTCACTAGCTCTAGATCTCTGCCATGGGCTATAGCCAGCATACAGTTCCCCTTTCATTCATGACTTTAAAATGCCAGGTCATACCCCTGAATTTGTGAAATGCTTTTGGACTCAGAAACTCCTCTGGGGTCATCCTTCCCACCCACCTGCTGTGTCACTTTGCACTTCTATTGACAATTTCAATTTTCTCTTTTTCCCTGATTTGCTTTTGGGGTTTAAGTTCTAAACCTGAATTGAACAATCTAGTTTTTAAATAAGCAATTCATTTTGTACCTAGGTTGGCCTCTCCATTAATGTCATGGATTTGATGGTCTGCTTTGGGACAATTTTCTAATAGCTCTCACGGTTCCTGATTGATGCTAATTGTGATATTTATTTCTTGGTCTCTACATAGCTTTGGGTTAGAAATCATAACCATTTCTTCTCCTTCACAGGCCTCTCATCTGTCCACATATTCTTGGTCTACCCCTTTTTATTCTCTACACATTTATTGGGTAATTTCAGTCCATTTGATGGTTTTGAGTTCTACTTATGTGCTAATGACAGCTCTATCCCCAATCCTTTTCATCTCAGCCTATATACTCAATTGTCTGTTGCAAATATCTAACAGTATTACAATAGGTATTCATCCTTTTTCAAGATTCAGAGAAGGGGTGAGCTCTCAGAGAAGGTCTTTTCTCAACTCTGAGGCTGTGCTAACTGCCCTCCTCTGTAGTCTTATTGTGTTCTATGAACACCTCTATCAAATATTTACTGCACTGAGTCATGATTATTGGTTTTACATGTTAACCTGTTCCTGAATTGATCTCTGGAGACAGAAACTTTTCCTAAATAATCCTTGCATTTCCAGCATCAATAGTGTTTCTGCAGCATTTTAGGTGATGCATAAATATGAGAAGTTTTTTTAAAATTCAGGCCGTTCAACAATGAACTGGGTTTCCTTGGAAGGTAATGTGTGCTACACTAAAGTTTAGCAACTATTTTATTTTTTAATCTTTTTGCTTGTTTGTTTATTTTTTATTATACATACATGTGGGATACAACATTGATTTTCAATAATTGTATAGAATGTATGGTGGTTAGATCAGGATAGTTAACTTATTCATCATTATAATACTCAATCATTCTTTGTGTCCATTGACCAATTCCTCATTAGCCTCCCTCTCTCTCCCCTCCTCCCCTTTTCCACCTGTAATTTTCTAAAAGTTCAATATATTAATGTGATTGTTGTTTGTTTGTTTGTTTTTGTTTCTCTCTCTATATATAGTTCATTAGTTTATTTATGGATACAGCTCCCATTTATGAGTGAGAACATGTGGTTTTTCTCTTTCTGTACCTGGGTTGTTTCACTTAGGATAATTTTCTCCAGGCTCATCCACATTGCTGCAAATGGGAGAATTTCATTCTTTTTTATGGCTGAGTAGTATTCCATTGTGTTATATACCACAATTTCCTTATACAGTCATCCCTTGATGGACATTTAGGTTGGTTCCATCACTAGCTATTGTAAATAGAGCTGCAATAAACATGGGAGTGCAGGTATTCCTTCGACCTGATGTTTTCCAATCCTCTGGATATATCCCTAGGAATGGGATTGCTGGATCATATGGAAGTTCTATCTGTAATTGTTTAAGGAACCTCCATATAGTTTATGTATCAGATTGGCAACTGGACTACATAACCTCTAAGGTCTATTCCATGCATGAAATTTTATAAACTTATGATCATGCAATGCTTTAAAAAGAAATTACATAAGAAAGAAGTTAGCTTTTTTTGGCACATTGTCCAAAGTTTCCAGTTAATCATTTTGCTAGTACTAAATGTGCTGCTTAATTGCTCAGAAATCAAATTACATTAACTCTACCAAAGCTATTGAAAATTGGCACAAATACCATTAACAGATGAAATATCATTTAAATTACATGCTTTATGTCATTATTTTAAAGTCATCACGTGAGTTTAGAGTAAATCAGCTCACAACTTATAACAGTTTACTTTTGGCAAATATTTGGCTCTTCTAGGGACAGCATCTACACACACTCACTTTGTTTTTTTTTCCTTTTTTTTTTTTTTTTCGTGTCCGGCAACGGATCACAACCCTCAGTGTTGCACCCGTACCAGACCGGGACCGGCAACGGGATCGCAACCCTTGGTGTTGCTACCACACCTCGCTCAGCCAGTGAGCGGGAACCGGTCTGTATGTGGGATCCGAATCCTCGGCGGGAGCGCCGCCACGCTCCCAAGCGGCACACTATAGCAGTGCACCACCGGGCCGGCCCTCACACACTCACTTTGAAACAATGTAGAGTAAACTCCAATTTAGCTTTTATTCTTAATGTGTTTTACCATGTTGACAAAGCCAGGTATTGGAGCCTGCTGCAAAATGACTGAAGTAATAAAAATGGGATGAACAAACTTTAATGCCAAGACAAACTACAACCTCAAATTCAATGGCTAAAATTTTTAAAAAATCATGCCTAGATTTTTTTTATATGGTGTAAGTCAGTCAGCTTCAGAAAAAACACACTGCATGGGAGAATGGTGTAGACAAATCTGAAGATGTTTTTGGGCTGAATTTGTATAAATTTATAGCTTACATCTATTTTAGATGAGGAAAAAAAATGGACTCAGGAGTTAAATGACATGCTTAAGGTCATGGTAAGAAAACACCAGGAGTTCATGTTATTCTTTCTTATTTTCTAAGGTTAGAATTTTATGACTCTCTCTTCTGCTCAATGTTTATGTCTAAAGGGCTTTTGTACAGCTCATAAAAGCCACAATGGGGACCACACCCTGTGGGTTGTTGCACATACGTTTTTGTGTGAGTATGTGTGTGTGGTGGTGGTTCTGGAATATGTGAATATTCCATGTGTCATGCATCAGGGGAGACAGATTATAGATAATAAATTGGAGGTTAGATGATCAGAGCTTGCTTTTTAAAAAAAAAAAGGTTAGTGTTTTTTTCTTACAGTTTAGCTTCTTGTTTTCCTCTCTCTTCTAAGCAACATGAAATATCGACTCACAGTCACAATCCTGGAAGTGTGATAAAAAGAAAATGTCCACGCTGAAGGTGGAGGGTGAAGGAACAGACTCTCAGAAACATTTCTTTACTCTCAAATTGTCTTCAAGCTTAATTGCCTTGGACATACAGGCAATTCTAGGGCCATTTTACTTGTTTATAAGCATTTCAACAGCATTCAGGTAATTATGGCTTAAGATAAAATCTATTGCAGCTTCAGAGGTTTGAACTTTATCTAATGTGGTTCTGGGACGAGCAGACAACGTGAGCCCAGCAGAGCTCCACATAACAAGGATGAGAACCCAAACCTCTTGTACGGTTTCTTTCCTTTTCCCCAGCATTCATCTCCCTTTGGCTTCTGTCTTCTCCTTCTGAGAAACAGGAAATTAGACTAATATAAAACCAGAAGTATCTGAGTCTTAGGAAGAACCACATGAAACAAAGATCCCACTTGATAATTCATAAGTACTGTTATTGTATGGCTAAAATTCTTCTCAAATTCTCATTTCTTTGTATATGTGCATATTGTATTTTTGGATAATATTTTCACAATTAATATTTTTTCTGTGTACAGTTGGCTACATAAAAAACATTCTTGAGAAATTACTTTAACTGTCACTAGAATATTCTATAGTTTATCCTTTTCCATCCATAAACACACATATGCGATCAATTTGGATATTCTAAAGAATGTGTCTTCACTACTTTACTTCAAGAAAGGCATATTTCACATATTTAACTAATCAAATTGAGCTCCATTTCAAGGAGCTGAATTGTATCATCATGAGGCTTTAATAAATTATCAATCTTTCAATGGTTAAAGGCAACATTTCCCAGGCTTACTATAACAGAGTTGGACTCATTCATTCAGAGCCCTGTTCTCTGGGACTGAGATATGCTTGCCTCCAGGCAAGTGGAATGAATTACTTAAGACATTTCTTACTGAGGAAAGTACACTGTAGAATAAGAAATATCTTTCTAAGATCCTACATAATGTTTTTGCTCCCTCTAGACTTCCAATAATCACTACTACAAATTGTCATATAGGAATAAATATGGGAGTTCACTCAGGTGAGAGAAAATATGCACTAAAGCAATTGCTTTAGATACTGAGAGAAAAGTCGTGTCACAGATGAAGTTGAATACCCTCTGAGAGAATTAAGACTGGTTAAAGCATTTTCTTTAAAATTTTATATTTTTCTTTATTGAAATAAGAGAAATAACACTGGAATTGTAGTGACTGCAGGTCATCCCCCAAATTTGCAGAGATGTCATAATGATTCACATAATTTGGGA
>NW_007728698.1:99446-135199 GCF_000696425.1 Galeopterus variegatus | reverse complement strand
ATCAATTTGGATATTCTAAAGAATGTGTCTTCACTACTTTACTTCAAGAAAGGCATATTTCCCATATTTAATTAATCAAGTTGAGCTCCATTTCAAGGAGCTGAATTGTATCATCATGAGGCTTTAATAAATTATCAATCTTTCAATGGTTAAAAGCAACATTTCCCAGGCTTACTATAACAGAGTTGGACTCATTCATTCAGAGCCCTGTTCTCTGGGATTGAGATATGCTTGCCTCCAGGCAAGTGGAATGAATTACTTAAGACATTTCTTACTGAGGAAAGTACACTGTAGAATAAGAAATATCTTTCTAAGATCCTACATAATGTTTTTGCTCCCTCTAGACTTCCAATAATCACTACTACAAATTGTCATATAGGAATAAATATGGGAGTTCACTCAGGTGAGAGAAAATATGCACTAAAGCAATTGCTTTAGATACTGAGAGAAAAGTCATGTCACAGATGAAGTTGAATACCCTCTGAGAGAATTAAGACTGGTTAAAGCATTTTTTTTTAAATTTTATATTTTTCTTTATTGAAATAAGAGAAATAACACTGGAATTGGACATGAAACAAAGATCCCACTTGATAATTCGTAAGTACTGTTATTGTATGGCTAAAATTCTTCTCAAATTCTCATTTCTTTGTATATGTGCATATTGTATTTTTGGATAATATTTTCACAATTAATATTTTTTCTGTGTACAGTTGGCTACATAAAAAACATTCTTGAGAAATTACTTTAACTGTCACTAGAATATTCTATAGTTTATCCTTTTCCATCCATAAACACACATATGCGATCAATTTGGATATTCTAAAGAATGTGTCTTCACTACTTTACTTCAAGAAAGGCATATTTCACATATTTAACTAATCAAATTGAGCTCCATTTCAAGGAGCTGAATTGTATCATCATGAGGCTTTAATAAATTATCAATCTTTCAATGGTTAAAAGCAACATTTCCCAGGCTTACTATAACAGAGTTGGACTCATTCATTCAGAGCCCTGTTCTCTGGGATTGAGATATGCTTGCCTCCAGGCAAGTGGAATGAATTACTTAAGACATTTCTTACTGAGGAAAGTACACTGTAGAATAAGAAATATCTTTCTAAGATCCTACATAATGTTTTTGCTCCCTCTAGACTTCCAATAATCACTACTACAAATTGTCATATAGGAATAAATATGGGAGTTCACTCAGGTGAGAGAAAATATGCACTAAAGCAATTGCTTTAGATACTGAGAGAAAAGTCGTGTCACAGATGAAGTTGAATACCCTCTGAGAGAATTAAGACTGGTTAAAGCATTTTTTTTTAAATTTTATATTTTTCTTTATTGAAATAAGAGAAATAACACTGGAATTGGAGTGACTGCAGGTCATCCCCCAAATTTGCAGAGATGTCATAATGATTCACATAATTTGGGAGTTTTAATCTTCCTGATAGTATTGAAACTACTGAGAATAGAGAGTCACAGTCAACTGCAGTATCCTCCAATTGGAATATCTAACTCTCCAAAAGGTTAACTTTTACAGAGATTGTTTGGACTGGATAATTTAATATTTGTATTTCTGAATAGTCAAGGGAAAACTTGAAAATGTATAACATAAAGTAACTTTTCATTTTATTTAGGTGCAAATATGAATTATGTATACAGAGAAGACAGCAAGAGCCTAGCACCCCCAAATTAATGTGGCTTTGTTATCCTCTGTTACCGTTAATGAGGGTCCGAATGGATACCTTAAATTTATTGTTTACTAAACTTAAATTTTTCTTATTTCATTTAATGAGAGAAAATATGTTTGATTTTTTGAGAATTGTTGAGATATATTCATCTCAAACTGAAGTGCCTACTATATAATGGTATTTATAAAATCAGTATCAAATATTATAGACAGAACATTTAACTTGATATCAGAGGACAATGATTCCACTTGGCTCCAGAACTTTCCAAATGTATTCCATGGAAGAATTAGTTCTAGTGTTCTACAGTACTGTAGGGACAACACAGTTATAGTTCACTATTCTCTGCAAGCTAATTTCCACACAGAAGCTACAGGGATCTTTCACACACATTTGTCTGATGATATCCAATCACTCCACACACACAGGCACAGGCACACACACACACACACACTTAGAAGTCTTTAGTAGTCTCTGGCTCTTGGTAGAATAAAATTCGAAATCATCGACATAGTCTATAAAGCCATGAATTATCTAGGCCTTCTCTCCCTGGCAATTCTCTTTGCTTCTGTTTTGTTTTGTTTAAAATAAACTTTTTATGTTAGAATAGTTTTATATTAACAGAAAAGTCAAAATAATGCATAAACTTCCCATATACCCCAATGTCCAATTTCCTCTATTGTTAACATCTTACATTAGTATGGTACATTTGGCATAACTAATAAATCAGTATTGGTATGCCTTTGACATACTTAATTCAGATTGTCTCGGTATTTCCCTAATGTCATTTTTCTGTTACAAGAACCCATACAGGACACCATATAACATTTAGTCGTCATGTCTCTTTAGATGCTACTTGGTTGTAAATTTCTCAGACTCCCTTTTTCTGATGACCTTAACAGTTCTGAGGAGTCCTGCTTGGGTACTTTGTAAGGCGTCCCTCAATTGAGATTTGTCTGATTTTTTTTTTCATAATTACATTGGGATCATGTATTTTTGGGTGAAGACCAAAGATAAAATGTAACTTTTTTGCCATCATATCAAGTGTATAGCCAGCCAGCATGGCTTATCCCTGTTGCTGTTACAACAAAGATACTTGTACTGACACTTGACTGACAGTGTTTGTCAAGTTTCTCCATACTTAAGCAACCCTCCCCCTTTCCACACTTTTCTCTTGGCAAAAACTTATTATAAGCAGCCCACGCTGGAGGAGTGGAGAGTTATAATTCTCCTCCTTCAGGGCAAGTAACCACATAAATTACTTGAAAGTATCCTGCACAAGAGATTTTTATCTTCTGCCATATTTATTTATTTATGCAACCATTTGTTTCTATCTGTATAGATTCATAAATACTTATACTTTGGGTTAAATTTTAATGATATTTTAGTTATTTTTTTATTGATTGTGCATATTCATGGGGTACAAAGCTGACTGTCACTACCTGTGCCCATGATGTGATGACTAGATCAATACTATGAGCATGTCCATTACCACAACTTGTAATTATTCCTCATGCCCCTGACCCAACCTCTCCCTGCCCTGCCCTCCCACAGCCATAGGTATGTTCTCACCCTCTGCAAGTCTGATGCACCGCATAGGTATGTTCTCTCCCTCTGCAAGTCTGATGCACCACCGTAGACTTGTTTTCCTTCCTTCTTTCTCTCTTATCTCCCACTTGTGGGTGAAGACATGGTACCCATAGGTATGTTCTCACCCTCTGCAAGTCTGATGCACCACTGTAGACTTGTTTTCCTTCCTTCTTTCTCTCTTATCTCCCACTTGTGGGTGAAGACATGGTACTTTTCCCTCTGTCCCTGGCTTACTTTATTAAACAAAATTTTCTCCAAGCTCATCCACGTTGCTGTGAATGACAGAATTTCATTCTTTCTAATGACTGAATAGTATTCTATAGTGTATATATACCACATTTTCCTTATCCAGTCATCTGTCAATGGACATTTCGTTTGGTTCCATATCCTGGCTATTGCAAATAGAGCAGCAATGAACATGGGGTGCATGTATCCCCTCGATATGATTTCCATTCCTTTGGATCGGGTGGTAAATCTAGCTGTAGTTGCTTGAGAAACCTCCGTACTGTTTTGCATAGTGGCTGTACTAATTTATAGTCCTACCAGCAGGGGAGGAGGGTTCTCCTTTCTCCACATCCTTGCCAGCATTTGTTATTCTCAATCTTTTAGATAATGGCCAGTCTAAATGAGGAGAGGTGATATCTCAATGTGATTTTAATTTGCATTTCCCAGATGATTAGTGATATAGAACTTTTTTTAAGTACCTGTTGGCCATTTATGTGTCTCCCTTTGAAAGATGTCTATTCAGCTCCTTTGCCTATTTTAAAATATTTTTTTAACTGTATAGTTGTTTGAGTTCCTTGTATATTCTGGATGTTAATCCCTTGTCACATGTATACTTTTCAAATATTTTCTCCAATTCTGTATGCTGTCATTTCAGTCTGTTGATTGCTTCCTTTGCTATGCAGAAGATTTTTAGTTTGATATAATCCCATTTATTTTTTCTTTTGTTGCTTGTGCTTTTGGGATCTTATTTATAAAGTCTTTGCCCAATCCTACTTTCTGTAGTGTTTCCCCTGTGCTTACCATTAATATTTTTATAGTTTCAGGTCTTGTACTTAAGTCTATAATCCATTTTTAGTTAATTTTTGTATTTGGCAGGAGATGTAAGTCTAGTTTCATTCTTCTGCATTGGATGTCCAATTTTCCCAGCATCATATATTGAAGAGGCATCTTTTCCCTAATATATATTCTTCTTGCCTTTGTCAAAAATCAGTTGGCTGTAAGTCTGTTGGTTGATTTCTGGGTTCTCTATTCTATTCCATTGTTCCAAGTGTCTATTTTTATGCCAGAACCATCCTGTTTTGGTTACTATAGCTTTGTAATACAGTTTGAAATCAGGTAGTGTTATGCCTCTGGCTTTTTTTTTTTTTTTTTTTTTTTTTTCAAGATTGCTTTGGCTACTTGGGGTCTATTGTTGTTCCACACAAATTTTTGAATTGCTTTTTATATTTCTGTGAAGTATGTCATAGGTAGTTTGATGGGGATTGCATTGAATTTGCATTTTGCTTTGGTTAATATGTTCATTTTGATGATACTGATTCTTCCAATCCATGAGCATGGGATGTCTTTCCATTTGTTTGTCTTCTTAAATTTCATTAATTAGTGTTTTATATATAGTTTCATTGTAGAGATCTTTCACCTCTATTTCTGTGAGGAATGTCATTGGCATTTTTGATAGGTGTTGTATTGAATCTGTAGATCACCTTAGGTAGTATGGACATTTACATAGTGTTGATTCTTCCAATCCAAGAGTGTGGAATGTCTTTCCACCTTTTTGTGTCTTCTTTAATTCCTTTCAGCAGTGACTTGTAGTTCTCACTGTAGAGATCTTTTACCTCCTTGGCTAAATAGATTCCTAGGTATTTTATTTTATTTGGTGACTGTTGTAAATTGGCTTACTTTTTAAATTTCTCTTTCTGTTAGTTTGTTATTGGAAAATATAAATGCAACTGATTTGGGGGAGTTGATTTTATATCCTGCAACATTACTGGAAATTATTAATCAACTCTATGAGCTTTTTGGTAGACTCTTTAGATGTTTTAAATATATAGAATCATGTCATCTACAAACAGGGATAGTTTGACTTCGTATTTTCCTATCTGGATGCCCTTTATTTCTTACTCTTGCCTGATTGCTGTGGCTTGTACTTTCAGTACTATGCTAAAAGGAGTGGTGAGAGTGGGCATCCTTGTCTTTTTCTTGCTCTTAAGGGAAAAGCCTTCAGTTTTTCCCCATTCTGGATGGTATTTGCAGTGGGCTTGTCATAAATGGATTTTATTGTGTTGAGATACTTTCCTTCTATACCTAATTTGCTGACAGTCTTTATCATGAAGGGATGTTGAATTTTGCCAAATGTTTTTTCTGCATCTATTGAGATAATCGAGGCTTTTTTCCTTGATTTCGTTTATGTGGTATATCACATTTATAGGAGGCCCACTGTGTATTTACTTTCTTGATCAAAATGTTCCAACTTCGGCCATTGGGAGCTCTTTCAGTTGACTCCTGTATTTCTTTGACATACTTACAACCAATTTTATTTTTTTTTTCTGCACTTTCTTTTTTTTTTTCCTTTTTTTGTCTCTTTTTTACTGACCGGTAACGGGATCGCAACCCTCGGTGTCATGCCCGTACTGGGGACAGGCAACGGGATCGCAACCCTCGGTGTCATGCCCGTACTGGGGACAGGCAACGGGATCGCAACCCTCGGTGTCGCGCCCGCACTGCGCTCAGACAGTGAGCGGGAACCGGTCTCCACATGGGATCTGAACCCTCGGCAGGAGCGCCGCCATGCTCCCAAGCGGCACACTCTCCACTGCGCCACCGGGCCGGCCATTTTCTGCACTTTCTTACTTCTGGTACTACATGATGTTTCGGTCTTATCTTGTGTATTTCCTGCCTAGTCCCATAATCTGTCATTTCTCTGGGTGTTGAGGTGTGCTCGTTGCCACTGAGGTGAAATTGCCTCTAGACCCACTCAACTGACAAAGCAAGGAATATATGTTACATTAATCTGTGTACATACATGCTGTGACCTTTCTGTGGAAACAAACATGCCTCCCATCTATAATCTGGTTTGGATGCTGAGAACGATGACACCATACCTACGTTGAAAGAATACAAAAAAAGCTCACTATTTCACACAATGAGGCTTTATGGGGAGTACAGGTGGCTTCCAAGCAGGTACAAAAATGACTTGAGATATAAGGAAAAGGAGACTTCCTTTGGTTTTATGTTGGTTAGGGTCAGGAACAAGAGGAAAGGTCCTGCACGTGGTTTGAATTTCTCACCGTTACCTGAGGAGGAGCACCTGGGCTTTCTTGTTAGCTTGGCCAGAGGGAGTAGAGATGAAGATGAAGGGGGTGAAGTTTAAAAGCTGTCACAGGTAAACATCAAAAAATGGAGTCTGACTCTTCATTACCATACACATACAATAAATATTTTTATATGTAACCATCTGTATCTACATTAAGATAACATGAGTTCATCCTGATGGTCATGAATCTAATTCACTGCCGCACACATCATGCCAGCCTCTACCCTTCTTACCTGTAACTTTCCACCTCAACAGTGAGAATCCTGACCCCCATAAAATGCCATACATTTCAGTTATTTATTTACAGTATGCTTGTATAGTGGTTTCAGAATTATTCACAAGTGAAACCATAAGAAAAAACTGTATCGAATAAAATACAGAGCTTATGTGCAGTTTCTTTTTGTCTTTGGTTTTATAAACTTTACTCATTCCCAAAGTTACTTAGGTTAAAACCTTATTCCCACGCCCCCTTTAATGAGATGTTTCATACATTGTAATACATTTAGATCCTTTTATTACATTATTCATTTCATTCTGGCATTTATCTCCCCACTATATGTATATGTTTATATAATCTGAAGGTACTTCAAAAAGTTCATGAAAAATGGAATTAAATGATAATACAAATCCTTTCATCAACTTTCTGAAGACCCCTCATTTATATATTTATATACACTTAATTTGCACACCTTGAGGTTTATCCTTAGCTCTGT
This sequence comes from Galeopterus variegatus, assembly GCF_000696425.1. Lineage (NCBI taxonomy): Eukaryota > Metazoa > Chordata > Mammalia > Dermoptera > Cynocephalidae > Galeopterus > Galeopterus variegatus. The sequence continues at coordinate 127,892 of NW_007728698.1, read as the reverse complement.
GAATTTCTATGAATTTTAAAATGTGATTAATGTCTTAAATTTGTTGTTACACTATCATGCAAAATAGTTTCCCTCCCTAAAAAGATTCACTGTGCTTCACCAATTTATTCCTCCCCTCATCTGCAATTCTCTTTGTCTGTATAGTTTTGCCTTTTTCAAAATGTCATATAATTGTGACAGTACAACATGTGGACCTTTCAAACTTTCTTCTTTCCCTTATCAATATTCATTTAAGATTTATTAGTGTCTTTTTGTGGCTTAATAAATTATTTCTTTCTATCACTGAATAATGTTCCATTGTATGGATGTACCGCAGTTCGCCCATCTATTCAATTATTGAAGTGCATCTTGGTTACTTCCAGTTTGTAGTGATTATGAATAAAGCTGGGAACTAAGCATTTCCTAGCAGGTATCATGGTTTCTGATTTTCCTTTCTAACAATAACAACAGAAAAGGAATTCTAGTAAGACTTGTCCTTTAATTGGTGTATTTAGGTCATTCACATTTAAATAGATTTACTATTAACATATTTAGATTAATATCAACCATGTTTGTAACAGCTTTCTATTTGTTAACAGAAGATTCTTTTTCTGCCTTCTAGGGTTTGAGTGTTTTATATGATTCCATTTTATGTCCTCTCCTAGAGTATTGATTATATTTCTTTCTAAAAGAAAAATTGGTGGCTGCCTAGAGTTTACATACACACTTTAAGATAATCTAATTCTATTTTTAAAAAATACTATTTCATTTCATATGCAGTGCAGGTACCTTATAACACGGTATTCCTAATCCTCACCCCCTCATCACATGTGAAATTGTTATTCCTTTCACTTATCCATATGTTAATATTGTGCCTGAGCTTCCTCTTGCTTCCAGACTTATTGCTTGTTTATTCTTCAAATATCCTAAGCTTCTTTATGATGCAGATTCTTCCACTTGATGAATTATTTCTACTCATACACCCTTCTGCTGCTTCTCTGTTAGGTAGTCATCCTTCAGCCTTTAGCTTACACGTCACTCCCTTAAATATCAGGAGTCTTCCCTGATCCTCCAAACTGTTACACACACTCAAATAACTTTCTCACTCCTACTTTTATGATACTTATTAAAACCATAACCAATTAAGTATTTATTTAAGGTCTATATCCGCCACTAAGATTTAGCATCCAAAGAGCAATTGTTATTTTTCTCCTGTTACTTTTGCATCCCACCATTTGGGCTAGAGTTTATCTGAGGGAATACCAGCAAAGTTTGCAAACAGTTTTCTGGGTTTTTTCTTTTTTTTTAGTGTTTTCCCACTATTTGCAGTTTCAGGGGTTTCTTTCCTCAGGGTGGGGTGAGGGGAGGTGCCCATGTGTACCATGGCCCTGGGAGCATTTATCCAAAGAAAAGAAAACGTTTTCAATAAAGCCCAAGCGTAGAGTAAATAAAAGACATTAACCGAGGCATCAGCTAGTTCAAATCTGTTTATACTGTTTCCTGAGTGACCTAAGCTTTTCTGAGTTGTTCTCACCTGCAAAGTATGGGTCCAGGAATCTGTATGTAAGATCCTTTCTCGCAGTGATTTTAAAGTATGGAACAAAAGAATAGTGGTAGGATGACAGAATATCCGATAGTTAAACATGTTATAATGAGGTGGCACTGATTTTTCAGTTTTTCGTTTTTCAGAGTTGTGATTTATGAGACTACAGAACCAAAATTCCATATAGCACAAATTAACCTCTAAATGAGAAATCTTAACAAGCATGCCTTATCTTGGGACAAAATCTAATTATCAGCTATTTGTTGTTTGATGGGAGAAAAAATGTCTGAGCTTCACTGGGGAGAAATAGATAAATCTGCTGCTGCTGTGAAGCATGTCTTCTCTTGAAAAGAGAGTTCATGGAAGTAATATGCTTTGGTATTCCTTAACAAACAAATAAGCAAACAAACACAAGATTTGGATGGAGAAATTCAGTAGCATTGCTTGAAATGATGTATCTAAATGTCAAAATTTAAGTGGAATATAAAACGAATTGAGTGTTGTTTTTGCAAATATGGAAACATAGAGCAAGGTGATTTACATACAGGATTTTAGTGAATTCTCACATCTTTACGTAACAGGTATTGTCATCTTGATTTTATAGACTCAAATACCAAGTTTGAGGATTTTTATGAGCAGGCAACCTAACTTCTCTGGCAGAAATGAGATGAAATCCAAGTTTGTCAATTTTTGAAATCCTTCCTTAAATTAGCTTGATTTAGCCATTCTACAGTGTACACATATTTCAAAACATCATGTTGTACAGGATAAATATACACAATTTTTATTTGTCAACTAAAAATAATTAATTAAAAAACAAACAAAACTCTTCTTTGGAACTGTGGGCAAGGAAAATATGGACGTTTGTAAGAATAAATTAAAATCTCACTTTAAATATCATTGAGACCAATTTTGATTTGGGGATCAAATGTAACTTCTATTAAATAAATTGCATGTCCTAAAGAACACATACATTATGCCAGCCTTTTCCAGCTGTCAAGGTATGGTAAGGATGGCGGGAAGTGAAAGCAGGAAATACAATTGAGGGATGAAGTTAACAATTAAGATTTTTTTTTAGACTCTAAGTGTAAACTCTATGCCTGGAAGAAGACATTGGCATGCTAGTGTTACTGGGAGCAGGACCAGGTTCTTGGTCTATCCATGAAAATAACAATCTTTCCACGGGACCAGCGAATGGAAAGGAAGAAAGAGACAGAGAAAAGGAACATAATACTGCTTATTACCAAGTGAAGGTATGTGCCGAGAAAGTATGCAGGCATCTCTGCCAGACACACATGTGCATGTTGCACCCCACCTCCATCCAAGGTCCAATCCCTAATGTCAGCCATCTGCCCCTTTTTTCCCTCCTTGTGCACAGGTTTGATGGTGTAGCATGCTGGCTGGTTGGGTGGTTAACCTGTTGCCAGTGCATTAGGAGTCCATTAACTGCCAGGTAAAGAAGCAGGGCAATGCTGATCAGGTCTGAATACTTATGAGCAGCGTCCCTAAGGCATGTTCCTGATTTATCTCTGCCTCACTAGCACATGAAAAGTCAAGGCAATTGATGGAAAGCCTATTTCTTAGACAATGCGAATCTCTCAAAATTAACCAGACAATTAGGTCTGTTTATTTTAGCAATGAGATCCATACACAATATGGATTCATATCTCAGACCTCTGATAAGTTGAACTAAAGTGACATAGCAAATCACTAGATGAGGGCACTCCAATGACAACTTTATAAATTGACCTGGAATTTGATTGCTAGTAGGCACAATTTTTGTAATACTCCCCAAACACAACTTTTGTTTCATGTGTGCTTTTTATACAATAAGTGATGTAAGTTATATAATCACCTTTAACATTATTGCCAATACAATATAACGATTTAAAAATAATGTTAATTTAATTTAGCTTAAACTGAATGCCATATGTCTTTGATTAAAAATACTTAAACCAGACTGTTAAACAATAGTGTATAAAAATGTGCTTGACATTTACTTTAGAATTATGAGGAGGCACACAGTTTTGTTTTGTTTACTGGCATTTCAATCTGTGTACATACACACACATTTAAGGACTGTAAAGGAGAAACCACAAATTAGTGATAGGCACCTAGGACATGAATTATTTTCATTGTAAGCTATAACAGTAACAGCAAGTTTTATGATACATTTTAGTAGCTAATATGAATGTTTAAGAGTTGAAAATTTATGTGTTATGAAGCACTCTCAACTCGATTGTGAAACAATAGATTCTAACAGCTTTGAAGAAGCTATTAGAGTGGATTGTGTCAAAAATATGCATTCTAAAAAGTCCCTAAACATGTATTTATATAATTACAGCTATTATGGTTTATTATATCAATTACCCTCATACTAAAAAAGAAGGAATCAACAGCTTAAAAACCCCTCATTAGAGGGGTTGGCAGTTATACATTCTTGTGTCTTAGAGGTGGTTAAGACAAACAATTTAGATATTCTTGTGAAGTTCTCTGTAATATCTTCAACACAACTTCTCTTTGGGAATAAAAATACAGTTTATACTTGCAATGATGATCAAATAAGAATTACAGGATTGTCACCGAAGGAAAATCATGTTCCATAAATTGTCAAGCTGTTTTGGAATTAAAAAAATGAAAGTAGGTAAGAAATCTGAGCTTCTGTAGGCACTACCAGTGAATGGTTTCCTGAATTCATCTAATTGACACACACACACACACACACACACACACACACACACACACAGAAAAAGAGAGAGACACTGATAGATAGCCTTTGCCCTCAGGTTATTATTGTTGTTATTGTTGTAGTCACTGTTTTATGTACTTATTCTAGACTGGGGGAAAATAAAATCAATATAGGAAATGCTAATTGACAATACAGAACAAAAGCCCAAGTAATGTAATGCAATCTTAATTATCAAATGAGTGGTAAGTTCTAAATACTACCATTTCAGAGAATGTGTAAACGAATTTCTAAGAGTTAGAATGATTTGGGCAGTTTTCATTCAATGTCAGTTTCCAGAGGATTTCAATGAAAAGAGAGTTTTCATTTGCAGAGGCAGAGGACAAAGATAGCACTAGGTCAGGAGACAATTTATGAACTAGCAGGCTGAATTATTATAATAAATCCCACTTGGCTAAAGATGATAATGATGTGATAAATACTGTTTATTTTCCTATTCTTCCCAATAGAGAGAACTTAGAAACAACTTAGAGGGTTTTTCAACAAACACATTAGAAATTTATTATTTTCCTTCAAGTCAAGGATGACTGATATGCACAAGGGGATTTTAATACTATATCTGATTTTGAAAGTGTAGAAACAACCAATATAATCTAGAAAATTTAAATTATCCCATAAAATATTCTGAGGCATTTTTATCTCTTGGTAGATTATCAGCCACTGAGGTTTTCCCTGATGTAATATGAAAATGTTATAGTATATAGTTCTAGTGAAGAATTGATTTTTTAAAACGTTCTATGCCAATAACATAATTGTGACTATTTTCCTCACAACAATTTTTCTTGGCTTTTATTCATTTTCTTATCTACCCTACTAACTACTGCACTATTCAACATATATCATTAGCAAATTAACAGGAAAATTAAAATTATGTAGAAATGTTGACCTTTTAATCCTGAGGAAGGAAGAATTTAATATGGGAAATATGTCACCTACCACTGCTCAATTAATTGAGTAAAGAAAAAATATACATAATGTATATGACATGAGTATAAGTTTAGCTGAAGATATGCCCTGATAAATAAAATCCCTGTAGGATTTGCTTTGACAACAGTTTTCACATGTTTATATTTTTGAATTGAATAAAATGATAACCATAATACATACAAGTAAGTGTTTGTTGAGTACTGATTATGTTCTAGTCATTGTGTAAATGCTTTATGTGAAATAACCATTTTGCTACCAAAATAATCCCAGGAAGAAGGCAGAGAAGCTCATAGAGATTAAGCAATAAACCTTCAATTTTGTTATCCTGCTTATGTATGTTGATTCACTCTGCCCAGAATGTTTCTCAGTCTCATTTCTGTTCCATATCTGCTTATAAAGGTCTTATGTATAATTCAAGGTAAGTTCAAACTACATTTTCTCTAATAATTCTTTCTAGGTCCCTTTCCTCATAAGAATATCTGCCATTCCAAACTTCCATAGTATAAATACACACCTTTATTGAGCACTTATTACACTCTACCCTTATTATAATGAGATGCATACAAGTATTTATTTACCCTAATTATATTACAAATACTGAGAGGTCAGAAATTGATTCTCTTACATTAGTATATTTCAAAGACTTTATTAAAATGAGCATTTGCTGAATTTATGTTGTACTCCTCTCTACATGAATATGGTATACTTATTTTAAAATTTAATAAAATTTAAATTGTACCTTCATGATAACATGTAAAGCAATAAAAATCCATGCACTATAGCTCTCCCTCCCCCTCCAGCTGGCCGACCATGCCCACAGGTGTGTCGAGGTTCACATACCTGAAAATGTTCATGGCCAGCCTCCTGGCCTAGTGCATGGGGGCCAAAGTCGTGCACAGGTACTACCAGCCCCACCTGACAATACCTGAAATTCCACCAAAGCCTGGAGAAATCAGAACAGAGCTTTTGGGACTGAAAGAGAGACAACATGAACCTCAAATTTCTCAGCGGCAGAAACTTCATAATACAGCTATGCCAAGAATTCTGTGAATAATACTATGTCTTAAATATGTACTTTTAAATTTATTGAGGAGGTGCTCATTAGATATCAACTGATACATTGAATTTAATTATGGTTTGACCAACATTTCTTGAAAACTGCCAAAATGCATATCAACAGCTCTTGAATGTGGTTGGAAAGAGATTTAGTCTTGACTATTATGTGAGATAAGAGTATTTGCACTGTCCTCTGCCATTACGATTCTGGTTTACTTCTACGAATACACTTGACTATAATAGCAAATGGGAATTATAAGTTAAGTATAATAAACGTGGTATTGACAATGAAAAAAAATCCATGCACTACAGAAAAATATAACAGCTCTACCTCTAATAAAACAGTTAAACAGGAAAAATGATATTAGATATCATGATGAATAATAATGTCAACTAAGCACCACAGTAGTATAAAATATACTTATAAAATTGAAAAAAAATTACTTTGGTTGTTTTCCCCAATATAGCATCATTCAGAAAAAGATAATCACTGTCTTGTATGATATCTATTTGAATAATAAAATAATTTAGATAACGGCTTTGGTTTTATTTTCTGTGTGTATATTTCATTAATTAAAAAATATTCAAAAAGAAAAACATAAGCATTAGCAGAAAAAACTTTGAAATTGTCCGGAATATAAGCCATCCATTTCAAAGTAATGACATTAAAGTTATATATGGGAAAATGTTTTGGTGGGAATGGGGGATGGGAATCTGTTAAAAACAGCGACTAAAATGTTTTAATGTATTCTTTTTGTGTTTATTTAAATATCAATTACATTTGAAAGTACTGATTTAGTAGTTTCCACTTTATTTCTGATACATACTAGAAAGAGATCAGAAATAATAGAAATGTCCTCAAATACCTACAAAGCCACCTTTTCTCAAAAAGCAAATGGAATTTATCTGTGAGCTTGTTGCTAACATTTGTAACAAGTCTTGCTGTTCAAAGATTTTTTTTATTAAAGCATTTTTACTTTCTTTATAAAATAAAACTTAACACAGCAGAAAACTCTTCACCATTATCATTGGAAGCTTAAGGAGACAGAGAATTCATATATTTTCCTTCATCTCTTTCTTTTATAACTGCTGCAAAGAAAGGACATATATTTGGAACACAAAACCAAAGAGAAGGGCAACGTGCTATATTGTTGTTGTTGCTGTGCTGCTGTTGTTGATGATTTTGAAGACAACAAATGAATGCATTCAGGTGTTTGCATCTTTTAAAATAGTTCATCTTGGGCATTCTCATGTGAAAATGTTCATTTGAAAATATGTATTTGGCTCACAACAGACACAAGAGGCAGAAACACACTTCAAAAGTGTCAAAATGGTTGACCCTGAGCAACTGGCATGTGGCTAGCTCATCTTTGAAGCTGGTGTTCTGACAGGCAGAGCAGACCACCAGGGTGTAATTACACCTGGGTATAACTAAACTGTTTTCAGTAAGTATTTCTATGTTTATAGTGCTACTAAATGAATTTAAAAGCAAGTTATATTTACTCACCAAGGTCACTTTTAACCTCTGGAAAAGTTATTTTCTACACAGTTTAAGAAAGCAATGAAGACTTCTAGGCATAAGTATAGTACCATGGGTATAAAAGGTAGAAACTTCTCTTATTATCTGATGGCCAGTTTTTTTTGTTTTCTTTTTCAAATTTCCCATGAAATTGTGTATACAAATAAATGTTTAGCAGAGAAAAGCCAGATACAGCACTAACTAATAAACATATGCTATGAATTAATTCCTCATATGAAATCAGTACTTATCTAGTATTTATATTGTGTCTGGTATTTACCCCTCATGTGGTAGAGGTTTTGTATATTATCACAATGATAGGTCAGAACTTTAAATGAACTAAGAGCTGACACAAGATCCACTGAATGAAACAAAATGCCATAACTGAGACATGATCATGAGAGAGCTCAGCTAATTCTACTGAAACTTCTAATTCCTAAATAACCAAGAAATCTGCTTATATGAAAAGAACTGTTTCTTTAAAGATGGGTGGAGGGGACTAGATGAAGTGACTACTTGGATACACAAAGTTACTACAAACTTAAGAGAATAAAAATTCAGATAAGCTAAAATGTGTTGAGTACCTATTGTGTATGAGTAGATTTTTCCTTTAAAGAGGTGTAAGTCTGATGTGAAAGGAAGCTAATTTCACTACAATAATGTAAGTTCAATGACTGAGGTAGGCTTCAAGTGCAATGGGATCACTGAACATGGGAAAGGAGGGATCTGACTACAGGAGATGTGGGAACCTAGGGGAAACTAGATTTTTGGTCTGGTTTTCATTTCATATTTGAATATCAAAAGGGATGGATTTTTTGGGTGCCTGGTTAAAGAAATAAAGACAAATATTTTTTGTCTTATTCAGCATTTCAAAAAATTCATTATCATTTGAAAAGACTGTGATTCAGGTAGAAAAAAAAACTACTATAGAATATAAAATAAAATATTTCTATTGTGGTTGCTTTCTAAACTTTTTATGTCTCCTCTACATCTCTCTTTGTCATACAGAGAACATTTTTCAACCATAAGTGAAACTCCTAGAACAGTTGCTAATTTTCTAAGGCTCAAAAGAGATGGGGCATCTGACTCATTTTAATGCTATTAGCTTCATTTATTGAAGCCATTTAAATTTCACTTCCTTCTTGACCTGGGTGTAATCAATCTTTTACAAAGACACCAATTTGAAAACACATACTATATGATTCTTGGGTATTTTCTTTCCTATACATTTCAATTGTTAATTAAATATCATATATATATATACACACCTATTTTTTTTAACTCAGCTGTATAAGTAATCATTTTGGTATATAAATATCTTTTATAATTATTGATAAAAAATATACACCTCCAATAAATACGTGGATTTAAAAATTCAATATTTTAAGAAATACTATGTCAAATTTATATTTTATCAATCCAAAAATGGAAGTAGAAAATGAGTCAAAATTCATAGAGGCAGTTATTGTTATTTGTATTATAATTTTAATGTAAAATAGGTTGAACACATTCAAACGATGCTTTCTTCCAGGCCCAGATCTATATCTATATGCATAAGCTATCTCATAAGATTTTATTTCTATTATTCTTCTGGCAATGGTACTGGATCTCGAAAGAATATGCTTCTCTTTTGATCTTTTGTTTTTAAAGTAATATAGGTGATGTATCTTCAGTAAAAACAGCACTATTTATATACATGACAACAAAAGAATATACACATGGTTGAACCATTTGAAATTGTCATTTTCATAGGTCAAAAACAGTCAATGCTTACTGTATGTGAGATATAGAAGGTAATTTTTGTGTATTATTTAATTTAATCCTCCAAACAGCTCTGGTATGGTAGATATTTTCAAAGTTCCTCCTTTAAGGAAATGACCACACAGAAAGATTAAATTGTCCAAATTTCAGTGATTAAATAGTAGGACATAATCTCTGCCATTATGACTTAAGGTTGTATGCTCTCAAAAATCGTGGTGTATAAATTCCACCTGCTAGTTATTGTAATGTATTTAAATTTAAAAGTTAGGCCTATTTATCTAGCTGTAAATATTTTAAATAATCTTTCTCGATTTTTTAATGGAAGAGGGAGAATACAACCTCTTTTTTTACTTCTTCTATATCTCTCTCACCTTCTAATCCCAAGGTTTATCAAATAAATTATTATTTTTACTTTATCAAGATGTATATAATGCACATTAGTTAATTTTATTCTATGCTTTATATATGATGATTTTTTAAATGGAATATGGTAAGTATATAATATGCAGTATTTAATAATTGTGTAAATATTTATTTACTTTAGAATTACATAGTATAATTGAATCTATAAAAATAATCCATTGTTATTAAACTGGTGTTTCCCTAAGTACGATGTTCTAGGAAACAAAATTTTACTAGTGAGAACTTTTGTTTCCGAGAAAGATAGATTAATAGTGTTCAGAGTTACCCTTCTTCCCAAAGCTCCAAAAACTGTATAAAATTTATAAAATGATTTTCCAGAGACTGGATATCAGAAAATGAAGGATAGTGATCCCTGGGAACTGGTAAACAAATGAGGTTAGCCTTATAATTTCCTCAGCTTACTGCCTTGTAAGACTTTCCAAGAAGCATTGCAGTGAAGGAAAGAAGACCTGAAGGACCTGGCAGCTTTCCTAAGTTAAAAGACAAAGCTGAGAATCTGGGAAGATCAACACAGCTAAAATTCACAGGACAGAGAGGCAAAGAGAAGAGAGGTGCACAAAAAATGAACTCTGGAGATGTATAGTGGGTCTTCCAGGAGTGTTAACTGGGTATCGATCAGTATACATGTGAGAAAACTACTTGAGGCCAAGGAAAAAACTGCTAAAAAGGATTAGCACTCATATGGGACTGTGAAGAATGCTTGTCCCCAACAACCATACTAGAAAACCTCATGATTTACAGCATTGGGCAGAGCACATGTATAAGTATCTTGCCTCAGAAGTGGGGAATAATGTGCCTTAAATTAAGGTCTTACCTAAGTTAGAAATCTTAAAAGCAAAACCCAAAGAAGCAAACTATTTCCAAGTAATTAACATTGTGAAAATGTCCATGCTACCCAAAGTGACCTACAGATTCAATCCAATCCCCATCAAAATACCAATGACATTCATCACAGAAATAGAAAAAAACAATCTTAACATTCATTTGGAACAACAAAAGCCCTGAGTAACCAAAACAATTCTGGGCAAAAATCAAAACCAGAGGCTTTACACTACTTGACTTCAAACTGTACTACAAAGCTATAGTAACCAAAACAGCATGGTTCTGGAATAAAAACAGTCACATGGACCAATGGAACAGAATAGAGAACCCGGAAATCAACCCAAGCACTTACAGCTAATTGATCCTTGAGAAAGGCATCAAGAACATACATTGGGGAGAAGACAGCCTCTTCAGTAAATGATGGTGAGAAAACTGGATATTCATGAGTAAAAGAATGAAAGTAGACCCATATGCCTCGTCATATAACCAAATCATCTCAAAATGGATTAAAGACTTAAATATAAGGCCTAAAACTATAAAACTACTAGTAAATTAGTGCAGCCATTACAGAAAACAGTATGGAGGTTCCTCAAACAACTACAGATAGAACTGCCATGCAATCCAGCAATCCCACTGCTGGGTATATACCCAAAGGAAAGGAAATCATCATGTCAAAGGGATACCTCTACTCCCATGTTTATTGTGGCTCTATTTACAATAGCTAAGAGTTGGAATCAACCTAAATGTCCATTGACAGATGACTAGATAAGGAAAATGTGGTGTATATACTCAACGGAATACTACTCTGCCATAAAAAAGAAATCCTGCCATTCATAGCAAAATGGATGAAGTTACAGATAACTATGTTAAGTGAAATAAGCCAGGCACAGAAAGAGAAATACCACATGTCTTCACTCATAAGTGGGAACTAAACTAAATAAATAAAGGAAAGAAAATAAGTAAGAGAGCAAGGAAGGAAGGAAGGAAGGAAGGAAGGAAGGAAGGAAGGAAGGAAGGAAGGAAGGAAAGAGAGAGAAAAAGAGAGAGAAAGAGAAAGAAAGAAAGAAAGAAAGAAAGAAAGAAAGAAAGAAAGAAAGAAAGAAAGAAAGAAAAAAAGAAAGAAAGAAACAAAAAAAGAAAGAAACAAAGGAACAAACAAACAATCACAAGAATACACTGAACTTTCTATGAAAAAAAGAGAGCAAAACTGTGGGTATTAGATGTGAGAAAGGGGGTGAGGGAAAAGGATTAGCAAGAAATTAGTTAAGGGTCACCAAGACTGATTACATTTGGTAAACATGAGTATACTAATTATCCTGATATGATGACCACATATTTTACACATGTGTTAATATTCAATTCTGTACCCCACAAATATACATAATCAATTATCTTTCAGTAAAAATAAAACTAAAAAATAAAATTTACTTTTGGTTAATATGGTGGAACAGGTGGTTCCAAGCATCATCCTCTCCAATAATCAACCAACTTACAATTATTAAAAAGCAATGACTGCCAAGTTGGGGCCACTAGAGCTGAGGGGAACAGGAGGAGAGAACTGTGGAGGTCATGAAGGTGGGAGAAGCCACGATAAGAGAAAGAGAAGACCACTCCAACCATTTTGATCCCCAACCACTTCAAGGCAGGCCCTGGTGAGCACACAGACCAACAGCTGGCAAAAGCCACAGCTGTGCCCTTAATATGAAGTTGCTTGGAGGCTGCAGGGGAAAGGAGCTAGACCAATAATAGGGTTCCCGTGGACCCACAAAGGAGCAAGGGGACATAGACAACTGAATAAAGGAGGCACTCAGAGGCCAATGAGTCATCACAAGGGACTACTAGCACATGGCCCACCCCATGTGAAGTGATTGGAGTCAGGGGAGTGGGAGAAGGGCCCACTGGGGGAATATCAGGGCACAGCATAGACAGCTGGTCTGCCCTCCAATCAGCACAGGCTCATTCAGTGAAGACTGGTCAGGAATATAAATCTGCAGGGGGTGCAGTTTGCTGAAAAAACTATGGCCCACATAACAGTTTGCACACACAATGCAGGTGTACCAGACTTCACAAAACCCAGAAGTGCTTACAAGGTTAACAATTAAAATCTGAGCTGCACAAAAAGCATTCCCTGGAGAAAGAGCACTAAAGCAGCAATTTATCTCAACCATAGGGCTCAAGTGCTGGTTCCCACAGGAAGTTCCTCCATTTTAGAAGTAACCAAAGGAAAACAAATTAGTTCTAGTGCAGAGTTTAAGTGGTGGGGGTAGATAATAATCCAACACAGAAATTAAAGAAAACACAAAACACCCACTGATCAGAAACACAATTTTGATATTAACAGGTAAAGCTCTAAAACCACTAAAGAATACCCATAAAACCTAGAAGGACTGGAAGCTCCCTGGGCTCCCAGTCTGGGGTGGGAAGAGGTCTGAGGGCCTCAGCCATGCTCCCACAACATCTGCATCTAGAACAGTGATGACTAAGCCCCTATTGGAAGCCCTCTGGGCTCCTGAGCTGCGGCAGATTGGGGGCCAAGGGCCTCAGCCATGTCCCCTAACATCCACATTCAGCCCAGTGACAACTACCATGTGGCTGCCAGAAGCTCCCTGGCTCCCAAGACAAGGTAGATGGGCAAAGGGCCACAGCCATGTCCCCCCAACATGTGCATCCAGCTCAGTAATGACCGCCACTGCTGCAAGCCAGGGTAGTGAGGGGCTGAGGGCCCAAGACAAGGTAGATGGGTGAAGGGCCACAGCCATGTCCCCTCAGTATCCACATCCACCCCAGTAATGTCCATCAGACCATCACTGGAAGAGCCCCAGACTGCCCAGCCAGGGTTGGTGGAATGGGGATATTAGCCATGCTCTTCCAACATCCACATCCTTCCCGGTGATGACCACCAGGCCACTGCTGGAAGCACTCCATGCTCCACACCAATAGAAGAGAACTGAGGTCCTCTGTCACATCCCCCAACATCCACATCCAGGCCAACCATGACCACCAGGCTGCTGCTGGAAGTGCCCTGGGCTCCTAAGCCAGGGTGGTAGGGGGCTGAGGGTCTCAGCCATACCTCCAATGTTCACATCCAGCCCAGTGGTGACCACCAAGCTGCTGCTGGATGCACTCAGGGCTCCCAAGCCAGGTTGAGGAGGGACAGAGGACTTCAGCGGTGTCCCCCTGACATCCACATCCAACCCAGCTATGACTGAGCCACCACAAGAAGCTCTCTGGGTTCCTCTTCCAGAATAAGGAGGGTGACATGGGCCTCGATCATGCCCCTTTTCCCTCTTCCTCATCCTCCCACCTTATCCCCCTCCCTTTTCCTCTCTCCCCTCCACCTCAACTGCTCTGCAACAACATCTTAGAATGTAAAAACAAAAATAAGAATAAATAAATTAAAAAAGAAGAGAAAAAAAATAACAATGAAATACTCTCAAATAAATAAATAAATACATAAAATTTAAAAGTAATAAAACTACTAGAAGAAAACATAGTGGAAACACTTCAGGACATAGGACTGGGCAAAGACTTTATGAATAGGATGCCAAAAGCACAAGCAACAAAAGAAAAATATATAAATGGGATTATACAATCTAAAAAGCTTCTGCACAGAAAAGGAAGCAATAACAGAGTGAAAAGACAACATATGGAACAGAAGAAAATATTTGCCAAATGTGCATCTGACAGGGAATTAATATCCATAATCTATAAAGAACTCAACAGTAAAAAAAACAAATAGTCTAATTCAAAAATTGCTAAAGGAGCTGAATACACATTTTTCAAAGGAAGACACAGAAAAGACCAATAGACATATGAAAAAAATGCTCAACATCACTAACCATTGGAGAAATGCAAATCAAAAACACATTGAGATATCATCTTGCCCTAGTTAGACTGTCCATTATCAAAAAGACTGAGAATAACAAATGCTGGCAAGGATGTGAAGAAGGGGAACTCTTCTATGCTTTTGGTGGGACAGTGAATTAGTACAGGCATTATGGAAAACAGTTTGGAGGTTTCTCAGACAGCTACAGACAAAACTACCACATGATCCAGCAATCCCACTTCCGGGTATATACCCAGAGGAATGGAAATCATAACATCAAAGGGTTACCTGCATTCCCATGTTCATCGCAGCTCTATTTACAATAAATAAGGTATAGAACCAACCTAAATGTCCATTGATGGAAGACTGGATAAGAAAAATGTGGTGTATGTACACAATGAAATGCTACTGAGTCATAAAAAAGAATGAAATTCTGCCATTCACAGCAATGTGGATGAGCTCGGAGAAAATCATGTTAAGTGAAATAAGCCACACAAAGAAAGAGAAACACCATATGTTCTCACTCATAAGTGGGAGCAAAGAAAGAAAGAAAGAAAGAATAAAAGAAAGACCATGATAATACATTGAACTTTCAGAAGGAGAGAACAGACCTATTGTTACTAGATGTGGGAAAGGAGGAGTGAGAGAAGTGTTAAGGAAAAATTGGGTAAGAAACAAAGAATAATTATAAATTGTAATGATGAACATGCTAACAATGCTGATTCTATTATCACATATTGCACAAAAATACTTATAGTCTATTCTGTACCCCATAAATATGTATAATCATTTATGTTTCAATTTAAAAATAATTTTCTTAAAAAAGAAGACAAAACCCAACCATTTCCAAGTCATTTAACAGCACTCCAGAACAATCTCAAGAATATGCAGAGAAATTTAAAATTATCCAGCACACAATAAAGTAAAAATCACAATGTCTGACGTCCCATCAAATGTTACCAGGCAAAGAGGCAGGCAAATACAACACAAAATGAAACATTAAATCAGTTGAAACCAACAGAGAACTGAAACAGATGTTAAAATTAACAGACAAGATCATTGAACCTACTTTGATAGCCATCAAGAACTATGAATAGTTTGAAATTTTACACTAGTTTCAAGCAAACAACAAACAAGTTAGCCTGCCACAGTTTTATGGATGCTCTCAGAAGACGTGAAACTCCCTGATCAAACGACTTTATTACTTACATCACAGCAAGTAGTATGAATTTATGTTTGCTTCAGTTCCTCTTGATCCTGAGTTCAGAGGTCACACAGAGGGTCTTGGATAAATGTACCTCCAGTGGGTTTTGTCATAGTTGAGGAATCTTGTTGTAAGAAATCAGAATCTTTCATAATGAAATCCAAACTAACCTACTTTTTGCCCCAGTGAAAAACATTACAGTTACCATAATGATAAAACAAAACAAAAAAAACCCAAAAAACAAAAACAAGTCCATTGTATGCCTCTATTTTCTAAAGTTGTTTGATATACAACCATCCTTGAATACATAAAGAGAGCCAGTTTCTCTGTTAACAAAATTTGCAGAATCTTGATAGACTCATAATGAATCTTCTCCCATCAAAAATTGTTCTCTATTAGGTCAAAAATTTAGGTTGCAGGTATGAAAACTGCAATACGTGAGTTAGAAATACATGTGATAAGTTTGTTTAATATGTGTGCCGCCTTGGCATCCATTCTCATGCCTGACAAGTTTTTTGAAATCTGGTCATGACCCATCACCTAGTTCGACCTCTCCTCTCCATGTGGTTAATTGTGATACAGCCCACTTATTCCTCATAGCACTGACCAAAAACCCAACACAGCTTCTGACCATGATGAAGCCTAATGGTCAATATCAGAGTTAAGCAAATAAATTTCCTCCTTCACATATGTTTTCTTTAAAGTAGCTAATCCATAACCCCCACAGGAAAGCCTAAGGGATAAGCCCCATGCACCATAATAAATTCATAGTTCCACAGGTCCTGCCTCTCTCACTCTCACTCCCCACCCACTGATTGAGATATCTGCTGCCTCCTGACTTCCCATTAGCTTCCCATCAACACCCCTAACCTCTCTGGGACCTGTAAGTAATAATTTCTTCTGTCATGCATTTTGGTTTGACTTCCTCACTGTGTCTCTCCTGACATAAGCACTTGAATCTAACTTCCCCCTGATCAGGGCTTTTCTAGAGAGTTACTTTCTTGGCTTATGGCCACTCTCGACAAAGATCTCAAGACAAAATAGAAAGAAACTATAACAATAGAAGTTACGAAGATACACTAGATGAGATTTACTTTAGATTAGGTATTGCAAGAGAGAGAGAGAGAGAGATTTGTAAATTAGAAGATAGTACAATAGAAATTATCCAAAATAAAACACAGAGGGAAAAGTGAATGATGTAATGGTAATGCTGATGATAAAATAAACAGAACATCAGTGAGTTGTGGTACAGGTTAAAATGGCTGAATGTACCTGTGATTGCAATCCCAGAAGAACACGGAGGAGCAAAAAAAAAAAAAGTATTATAAGATATAGCACTTGAAAAAAAATTTTAATTTGATGAAAACAAACCCCCCCATTTCCAAAATTAAGACAAACCTCTGTTGAGTAAGAATTTTATGTTTCGTTTTATGTTACCTGCAAGTTAATGAGTACATAAACTGATGGAGTATACAAGACTCCTGGGTCACAGGAACAGACTATTCATTACTCACAGCCAAAAGAGCAGATCAAGCAGCATTTCACTTTAGTTTCACATGGCCAAATCCTCACAGGGTGATGTGATGTGGATCAGATGTTACCTGAATTTTCAGGGAAACGCACCACGGAAGAGGAACTCTTAGGCTGAACAGATGTTCAGTAGGCCCATGAGAGCCACTGTAAATCTGCTGTCTGACTGATGTACTTATCACCTGATGGATCCAACAATTATAAGCAATAATTTCTTCCTAAAGGCAACATGTGTAGCTCTGGCATTATACTTCTTGTGGGGAGGCCAGGCATTGGTTTGCCTCCCCCATGAAAACATGGTGACCTGCCCCTTAGTGGTGGTTATAAGAAACCTTCAAGTGTTTAAGGAAACACCATCAGTAGACTATGTAGTCTTTGGAAAACTGTGGGGATCTCTCCAAAACAAGCCTAACTTCAGTTACTTCAGAGAGTTTATCAAAAGGATCACTAACTCATTAGTCATGTGTACTCTTTTGATAGATCTACTTAACAGGCGTATCTTAATTAATAAAGGTGGTACAAAATTTGTCCCTAATGGTAGCTGACATGCTCAACGACACCATCTTGATTCTGGGAGGCTTTCAGATCATCCTGACTTCACTAGCTAGATATGTATGGATGATCAAATTGACCTAGACTTCCTCCTTGCTAGTCAAGGTGTTGTCCATGCGATCACTGACACCTCCTGCTATAACTGGATTAATGGCTCTGGCCAGTTAGAAATGTCAACACATGAACTTGAGGAGAAATTCACCTGGTTTTTAAAGTTTGAGTCTGTTGACTTGTAGGATTTGCTCAGTAGGCTAGATCTGGGACCATAAGGGGCATGACAGATCAGTATGCAAGAAGCCTTATTCTGTTTTTCAGAGTCTTGTTGACATAGTCTTCAATAAACGCTGCATGAGACAAACAAAATGAATTTGGTCCCAACCAGTTTCAATCAGATTAAAGTAGCCAAAGGAGTGGTATATACATGGAAAAATTCACAAAGGAACATAATCATGTGTAAAAGAGAGGTGGATCTGTTTGGAAATAACTCTCCATGTTTTTTTTTTTTTTTTTTTTTTAGATGGTCTTGGACTTCTAAGCAAAGGAGGTGTTTGATTAGCAAACAACTAAAGATTTAGAGATATACCTCTCCAGAAACCTCCTAAAGTAGAAAAGGTAAAGCTCTCTTGTTTCTCTCCCTGGAGACATTTGTTTAAATTGAGAGATTCTGCGGCAATGAAAATTCTAAAATGACGCCTACATTCTTATCTACCTAATATGCACACCTTGTACAACACTTTCCCTACTACTATGATGGAATTTCATACTCCTATATGTTGCACATATGGCAAAGGTGAAATAATTTTTCTGATATAATTAAGGACCTTAATCAAGTGATATTATTTTAATCAACAGGGATATTTTATTCTAGGCAGGCATGAGATGATTAGGCAAGCCTTTTGAAAGAAGGATCCAGGCCTTCCCTGAAGGAAAAAGCTTGAAGCAGGAGAAAGACACTCTTATGCTGGTCTTCAGGAAGCAAATTGCCATGATGTGAATTGTTTCTGGAGTGTCATCAAAGAAAATTAAATAATAATAATAATAATTAATTAATTAATTAACCCCAAAGTGCATAAAAAGAATAAAAAGGGAACCAAGGTCTCTAGATTCTGAGAGTTGCTGTCCTATGACTTCAACCTCCTACATAAGCTTTAAGTAGGAACCTAAGCTCCAAATAAGAACATGGCTGGCTGACATCTAGATTGCAGCCTGTGAGAATCTAACCAGAGGTCCTAACTAAGCCATGTGCCCATACTCCTGATCCATGGAAACTTTGAAAGAATAAATACACGCTGTTCTATGCCATTAAGTTTACGGTAATTTGTTACACAATGATAGAAAACTAATAAAGATGCATTTCCTCTCTCTCCTGGAGATTTGCTTATATTTCAGGGTAACAAGTAATAGCTCTCTAGAGAGGAGGGAGGACAGATATGCCAGCAATCCTATACAATTTGAGAGTCTCCTAAAAGGTGAGAGTTTTCTCCTGTAGAGCATCCCACTTCATGTGAAGGTAACATCTGACCCACATCACACTTCCCTGTGGGGATTGGAGTTTAAGAAGCCAGCTCAAGAAGTTGCTCTGACTACTGTCTTGGCTGTGAGTAATGAGTGGTTTGTTTCTCAGGCCCAGATATCTTACATGTTCTGTCAGTATATATATGTAAAACTGCAGCAAACAAACTTGTTGTTTGCAAGTGAAGTAAAATGTCAGTCATAAGGTAAAACCTCACAGTTTCTTAACAAACCCAAGCACAAAATACATGAAGGAAATATATATTACATCATAATTAAAACTGCTCAAATTCAGTGATTAAAAAAAAAATTTTAAAGACAACTATGGAAAAGGATCCAAAATGATGTATTATCAATTGAAAGCAGACTGTACTAATTAAAAGATGTAACCATAAACCTTAAAGCAACCACTAAAAAAAACAAATAATAATAATAATAATAATAATAATAATAATAATAATAATAATAATAATAATAATAATAATAATAATAATAATAATAATAATAATAATAATAATAATAATAATAATAATAATAATAATAATAATAATAATAATAATAATAATAATAATAATAATAATAATAATAATAATAATAATAATAATAATAATAATAATAATAATAATAATAATAATAATAATAATAATAATAATAATAATAATAATAATAATAATAATAATAATAATAATAATAATAATAATAATAATAATAATAATAATAATAATAATAATAATAATAATAATAATAATAATAATAATAATAATAATAATAATAATAATAATAATAATAATAATAATAATAATAATAATAATAATAATAATAATAATAATAATAATAATAATAATAATAATAATAATAATAATAATAAAGTTAACAAAGAGGGTATAATGGAATTATTTAAAAATTGATTAACCCAAAAGAAGATAAAAATAGAGAAAAATAAGAAGCCAAGAACTAATGGGAAAAAATAAAATATTTACATAATAGATTTAAACTTAACTGCATTAATAATTACATTAAATGTATACAGTCTAAATATCCCCATTAAAAGGCAGATATTGTTATGTATAAAAGAGCAAGACCCTACTATTTTCTATTTAGAAAAAAAAATCACTTTAAGTATAGAGAGATATATAGGTAAAAGTAAAAAATAGAAGAAAAGATAATAGAAAAAAAAAAAGATAGAAAAAATATACCATGGGCTACTACAAATCAAAATATAGCTTAAATGGCTAATTCCAGCTATTTGGAATTATTATTAGACAAAGTAGATTTCAGAGCAAAGACTATTACCAAAAATAAACAAATGTGATTTCATAAAGAAAAAGAGATAAATTCAATAAGAGGATATAACAATCCTAAATGTTTATATAGCTAATATCAGAGCTTCAAAAGAAATAAAACAAAAACTGATAGAACTGATAAAGAAATAGAAATTTCACAGTCAGATATGTCAATGTCCTTTCTCAATAATTAATAGAAAAATAGAAAGAAAATCAGTAAGAATACAAAAAAAAGGATGACATTATCAACAAACTTAACCTAATTGACATATTGACATTTCTAAACTCTTCCCTGACCCCAACAGCACAATAGAAATTCTTCTTACACATATACAGAACATAAAAGAAATCTCAACAAATTTAAAATAACTTATGTACAAAGTATGTTCTCTAAAAACAATGAAATTAAATTAGAAATAAATAGAACTATCTCTGGAAAATGCCCAAATATCCAAATAACCATGGGTCAAATAAAAAATAAAAAGCACTTAATTTAAATGAAAAGGAAAATATAAGAAAATGTTGGGGTTGCCACTAGAGCAGTTCTTAGAAGAATATTTATAGCACTATACACCTATATTAGAAAAGAAAAAGGGTCTCAAAGCAATGAATTTATCTTTCACATTAAGAAACTATAAAAAGAGAACAAATGAAAACAAATTATGCAAAAAAATTTAAAAAAGCAAGTAAATGGTTCATATAAAAGCAATTAAATATAAAACACAAAACTAATAGAGGTTTAAAAAAATAACCCGAAGGTGGTTATTTGAGAAAATAAATAATATTCATAAACTTCTAGCTGGATAGATAAAGAAAAAAGAGGGGAGAGGGAGGGGGATGGAGGGAGGGAAGGAGGGAGGGAGGGAGAGAGAGAGAAAGAGAGAGAGAGAGAGAGAGAGAGAGAGAGAGAGAGAGAGAAAGAAGACACAAACCTCCAATCTCAAGAAAAGATGACAGATTCTCCAAATACCAAAACAATTGGGACATATTATTATCAACTGTATGCCAATAAATATGAAGACAGATAAAATGGGCAAGTTTTTAAAAGACGCAAGTAACAAAGCTCACTCCAGGAAAATTTTTATGTTAAGAGCTCTATATTTTTTAAGGAAATTGACTTTACAGTTAAAAATCTACCCGAAAAGAAAATTCCTGGCCCAAATGGCATCACTGAAAAATTCTACTAAATATTAAAAAAAGAATATTATTTCTACACAAACTTTTCCATAAAATTGAAGAGAAGGGAATAATTTTTAACTCATTCTATCAGTTCTTCATTAACATGTTAGCAAAACCTGATAAGGACAGAAGAAAATAAACATTCACAACTGATATCTCTCATTAATATAGATAGATGCAAAGATTATAAACAAAATTTTAGCAAACACATCAAACTATATATAAAAAGAAAATACAACATGCACAACTGGGGATATTTCAAAGCATATATATTTTAACATTTAAATACCAATCAATATAATTCAGCTTAATAGCAAATGAAAAAGAAAATCTATAGGATTAACTCAGCAAATGCATTTTTAAAAATCCAACATTCATTGTGATAGAAAAAAATAATAAATCAGTAACAGCAAAACATTCTTAGCAACCTAGAACTAGCAGGGAACTTCCTCAACCTGATAATGGATATCCTTGAAAAACCTGTAACTAACATAATATTTAATCAGGAAAGACTCAATAATTTTCCCCTCAGATCAAGATCAAGACAAGAATATCTACTCTTGTCACTTCTATTCAGCATTGTACTGAAGTTTCTAGCCTGTGCAATCAGGCAAAGGAAATAAATGTAACACATCCAGATTGAAAAGGAAGTAGAGAGCATGCCTGGCATCTTCACCCTTTGCCCACGAGCAGTCAAGAATCAGAGATGTCCAGTATTCTTAGGAAGGAATTGAGGGTTGCACCCTCCACCCAGAAGCAGGCAAGAAACAGAGCAATGCCTGGGATCCTAAAGCAAGAGATGAAGGCAGTAATGCATCCCAGAAACAGTCAAGGGGCATGCCAAAAACACTATTTCTGTCTGGGTGGCCCATGATAGCCACCATCATAGCCACTGTTGCTGCAAAAATGGCTCAATGCTACAGCAGTAGCCACAGCCACCATGCAGGTGGCCCACAAGACACTCAACTGCATTTATACAAGGAGAGTCACCAGTGGAGACCAGGAAAAGAAGAGGCTGTCTCTCTCCTCAAAGCTTGCTCCAGAGTAGAAGTAACTGCTCTACCAGATGACCAGACATCAATGCAGAGATACCAGAAATATGAAAACCCTAGAAAATGTGACACCACCAATAGAACATAGTAATTCTTAAATACCAGACCCTGTAAAAAAGGAAACCCTCGAAATGCCTTAAAAGGAATTCTGAGCAATAATCTTAGGGAAAATCACTGAGATATGAGAAGACTTATTTATACAACATAATGAAATGTGAAAAAAATCCAGGATATATGTAGGAGAAAATTTACAAAAAGATTAATACCTTAACAAAAAATGTAGCAAAACTCATGGATATGAAAGATTCACTCAATGAAATTAAAAAACACAACTGATAGTTTAAGCAGCAGGCTAGAAGAAGCAGAAGGAAGAATTTCTGATCAAAAAGATAGTCTTTTCAAAATAACCCAGAACCCAGGCATACCAAAAAAAAAGAAAAAAGGTATTTAAAAAAATGAAGAAAATCTAACAAAGCTAGCAGACAACCTTATGCACACAAACATTTAAATCATGGGTGCTCCAAAAGGAAAAGAGAATGGAAAACCTATTCAACAAAATAATAATGGGAAACTTCCCAGGTATAGGGAGAGACATAGACCTTCAGATCCAGGAGGCTCAAAGATTTCCCAACAGATTCAACCTGAAAGATCCTCTCAAACACACACTGTAGTCAAACTGGCAAAGCTCAAAGACAAAGAAAATCTTGAAAGAAGCAAGAGATAAGCATCAAGTCATCTAAACAGGGACCCCGATCGGGCTAACAGCAGACTTTTCAACAAAAACTCTACAGGCCAGAAGAAAATGGGGTACTATAGTCAAAATACGAAAAAAAAAAAAAAACACCCTGCCAGACAAGAACATTATAGCCATCAAGGCATCTTTCAGGAACAAGGCGCAAATAGTGTATTTTCCAGACAAACAAAAATTGTGGGAGTTTACCACCACATGACCAGCCCTGCAAGAAATCCTCAAGGAAGTCCTGCATATGGAATCTGAAAAATGATAATCACTACCATGAATACACAAGAAAGAACAAAACCCACAGGTATGGAAAAAGGCCAGTTACCAGGCGAGTCATACCAATTCTAAGGGGACAATGAGAGTGACGGTTCTCCCATGAAGATCAAAGCAGGTGCTGGGAGGGATCTCAAGGCAGCTATGTTTCCCAAACTGAGGACAAAGTTGTTCACAACCATCATATTCATTTACAAAATTATAATCAAATTAGAGGGCATCAACCATATCCCTTAAAAAGGCCATATACAAACCTATGATTTATTAGCAAGTGAAACAGCAGGACTAATATCAATGTGTCACTTGACCTCAGTGAAGTCTGTGAAGTCTCCAAGATGCAGACTCCCATTTGGTCCCAGAGTTTTGATCTATTGAGGACAGCACCTGCCTATGCTTCTTTGTCCTTAGAATTTCTACATCCGGAGCTTACTTAAACACTTGCTCGCCTATAAAAAGATTACTTTCTGCTTCCCCCCTCCCCCGAAAAAATAAAAGAAAAGGAGGAAATAAAATGATCTTTATTTATAGATGATGTTAAAGTCTATGAAGAAAATTAGTTAAAACGTGTTAAATCATTACTAGAACTAATAAATGAGTCTATCAACATTGAAGGATATGATTGAAATATAGAATGAATTATATTTACTAGCCATGAACAACCAGAAATTGAAATCAAAATACTATTTACAATAGCATCAAAATATGAAATACTTAGAAATAGTTCTGACAATAGACGTGAAAGTTTTGTACATTGAAAACTACAAAATGTTGCTGAGGGAAATGAATGATGCAAATAAATAAAGTCTGATCTCTTGTTTGTGAACCAGAAAACTCATTCTTGTTATGAGATGCTAATTCTTCCTAAATTGCTCTATAGATTTGATGAAATCTGAATCAATATCTCAGTTGAATTTTTTTCAAAATTGACTAGTTGATTTTAACATTCATATGAAAATTAAAAGGACCTAGAATCAATCAATATAATTCATCTTGACAAAATAAAAGAGAAAAAACATATTATTGTCTAAATAGATGTATAAAATACATCTAATAAAATTGATCTCCTTTTAAAAATAAAATCCCAGCAAACAAAAAAAGAACAGGCTACATCTGATAAAGGTTATGTTTTAGCTACCTCTCACATTCTGTGCATCTCCTCTTCTAGGCAGTTCTTACTTAATGTCTTTTATGTGGCTGCAGTCAGTGATCTGAAGGCTCTACTGGACTGTGCATTCAAAATAGCTATGTCACATGGCTGTCAGCTGATCCTGGTTGCTGACTGAAAACTCAGCTGAGGCTGTTAACCAAAGTGCCTACACATGCCTTATCCTTGGAGTGAATGGGTTATGAGAGAGGGTATCCTGAAAGTTGGTATTTCAAGAAATTCAAGCTGAAGCTGCGTAATCTCAGATGTCCCAAAACATCACTTCTACCATGTTCTGCTTTTTAAGCAAATCACTAAGCCCAGACCAAATTCAAGGGGAGGAATATTAGACTCTAGAAAGCATGTAATATGCAAGATATTGCTGTGTTTACCTTTAGAAAATAAAATCTACCACAGAATATCTAAAGAAGCATACATCCAATGTCAAACTTATCTGTGAAATATTAAACATTTTCCCCCAAGTCAGATACAAATAGGGATGCTCATGCTTATCACTTCTTTCAACACTGCACAGGAAGTCCTAATCAATAACATAATATTTAAAAATATAATAAATTAATAACAAAGATTTGAAAATATATCCAACTGTACATATTCACAAATGCCATCATTGTGTGCACTGGAAATCCAAGGGAACATAAAAAACAAACTATTAAATAAGTAAATTTAAGATATCCATGGAATAATAGTTATATAGAAAAATAAATTTAATATACTAGCAGCTCAAATAAGAAACTAAATTTATACAAATGATATAATTTATAATAAAATAGTAAATGGATTTTAATATATTTGATAAAAATATGCAAGACATCTAATCTGAAAACTACAAAATATATATATATATATTTTTTTCCCTTTTTGTCTTTTTTCGTGACCAGTAATGGGATCACAACCCTCGGTGTCACACCCGCACCGCGCTCAACCAGTGAGCAGACCGGTGTCTATATGGGATCTGAACCCTTGGTGGGAGTGCCGCACTCTACTGAGTGCGCCACCGGGCTGGCCCCGAAAACTACAAAATATTGATGAGAGTAACTGAGACCCAAATAAATGAAAGGATAGGTCATGGATTGAAAGACTCAATATTACATTAGTGATGAGAGTATAAAATAGTATGACCACACTGGTAATCTTTGTTGGTTTCTTAAAAAAATTAAACATATGCCTGTCTCATGTTTTAGAAATACAAATGTGAATAAATACATACAGTTACATTCATAGAAGCTTTATTTATTTATTTTAATGTATCTTATTATTTTATTTTATTTTATATTTTATTTTATTTTATTTTGGTGGCTGACTGTTATGAGAATGCAAACCCTTGACGTTGGTGTTACAAGGCTGCATTCTAACCAACCGAGCTAACCAGCCAACCAAGAACCTTTATTTGTAATAATCCCAAATTAGAAACAGCCTAAATAGCCATCTACATTTCTGGCATATTCATTCAATTGAATATCACACAGATCTAAAAAGCAATACAGCTATACACAAGACTGTGAAAACACTATGTTGAGTGAAGCCACTTTCAAAGACTATATACTATGTGATAACACTTATAAGAATTCAAAGAACAGACAAAACTTATCTGTAATAATAGGAATTGGAATGACACTTTCTTCTGTGGTAGAGTGGATTGACTTGAAGTTGCAAGAGGCAATTTCCCAGGGTAATGGAAATATTCCATATGTCAAACTGAATAATGGTCATGTATATAAATTTATCAAAATTATATTTTAGTGATGGGAATTTTGTTGTATGAAAATATAAGATCTTAATAAAATAAAAAAATAAAATACTTAAAATAAATATAAAATCTTAATAAAATACTGAAAATTAAAAAAATAGTTAATTACACACCAGTACTTCTTTTACTTTGCACGTGTCCTATCCCTACCTTAATCATCTTCAATTTTATTTTTTTTAATCTGCTCTTCTTTCCAGATGCATTTAAAGTGTGACTTTAGGAAATCTTAACTGTTCCTGTCCATTTATTTTTTGTGTTCCTGTGACACCCATAATATCATCATTTTAGCACTATTCACTTGATTATATGTTGCTAATTTGGTGGTATCACCATCTCTTTATAAGTTTCCCACTGCACTGTAAAGAAAAAGCTAAGGATTACAATTCACAGAATCCCTTTAGATGTTTTCAGGTTAAGTTTGTCAATGAGAGGAATTCATGAGATTTGGAAAGTGAAATAGGAAGAGAGCCAATTACTCCCTGGAATATTTGCAAAATCATTTTTGAGTAGATGTGAGATTTACAGATTTTAGGTGTGGCTCTTGAGAAGTACACTCACTGGTACTACAACCTGAGATAGTTAGTGGGTGCCTTTCAATGACTTCCTTTGAGAATTACCCATTTGAGTCATTCAGATAATTCTAATGTGCAGCCCAGATGAGAACCATAAATATAGAATGTGAAGGTAGAATTTTTCCTGACAGACTAATGTGTCTTTCATGTTTTGAGCTTGAATTGTTAGTGGCAAATTACTTGTCCCTCACTCTCTTAGCCCTTCCAATGGTTGTGAAGCCTCCATTAAAATGCCTTATATGTGGGCCGAGCCTGTGGTGCACTCAGGAGAGGGCGGCGCTGGGAGCGCAGCAGCTCTCCCGCCACAGGTTCAGATCCTATATAGGGATGACTGGTGCCGTCACAGCGCTCACTGGCTGAGCGCAGTGCGGCCGGTCTCAAAAAGGACAAAAAAAAAAATGCCTTATATGTGGAAGACATACAGGCACCTCTGTTCTGAATGAACTCACAAGTGATTCCAGCACTTAATAAATTTTTAAAAAATGATCTCTTTATGTGTTCATCTCCCTTACTAACCTATGTTACTGTACTTGGCAGCTGAGATTCCACAAAAGCTTGAGTACAGTGGTTGAAATCTAATTGAATTGTATTTTGAACCTACATACTTAAAAATACTCAAAAGATCGGTCAGAGTTTCCTAGTTTGGATATCCAAACCTGAGATATGTCCTATCCCTACCTTTTCTGATACATGAGACAGTATAGAAAGATACCAACCTGCACTCCCCATCTATACCCCATCCCCCAAACAATACACACGTCCCATGCAAATTGGAGACTGATGTATCACATGGCACCTGGAATAAACCACTGTGCTTCAGTGCTATCCGTCCAGTGTAGGAGGAAGAGGCAAGAAAGAATATCTGAAGGATCTCTCAGCATGTTCTATTCTGTGCTCTATCAAGAAAATTCAGTTTTCACACCTGTAAGAAAATAGCCTAAGTGATTCATTTTCAGGAATAGCAGGAGTAGATTTGTCGGTTCTCCCACTGCCGGAGACCGACAAAGCCGGGCTGGAAGAGACCCCGGAC
>NW_007728698.1:55772-95410 GCF_000696425.1 Galeopterus variegatus | reverse complement strand
ATTGTCACGTAGGAGTGGTCTCACAAGAAGGGGTGTGGGGCTTCAGGCTCCCAACATAGATTAATGAAAATTATTTAACTGGCTCAACCAATTCCCTGAGAGTCCCTGGACAAACAGCTCAGATATAGCACGTCACCCTTGAGAAATGACGTCTCAAGGTGGGGGCTAGTCACCAGCCCTTTCTTCTCTTCATTTCCTGGTTCTTCCCCCTTCTGAGGACTTTTGGCAGGCCTTTTTTGTGGGCTTGTTCTGAGCCATCAGACAAAGGAATGTCTTACAAGGGGATAATGAAACTTAGGTGATACCCAGGAAGATTGTACTTCCCATAGTACTCAGCCAATGAGGAACTGGGAGAGGAACTTGTGTACCAGGGAATAAATTGCTTGTTGTAACTGTTTCAGGTGTGCCTGCCCATCAGACACCCGATCTTGCAAGACCGCTGTTAAAGTCTTGCTTTGCTGTACCTTGTGTCTCCATGTCCATTTTTTTTTTTTTTTCCTTTTTTGTCTCTTTTTTTCGTGTCCGGCAACGGATCGCAACCCTCAGTGTTGCGCCCGTACCGGACCGGGACCGGCAACGGGATTGCAACCCTCGGTGTTGCTCCCACACCTCGCTCAGCTAGTGAGCGGGAACTGGTCTGTATGTGGGATCTGAACCCTCGGCGGGAGCGCCACCGCGCTCCCAAGCGGCACACTGTAGCAGTGCACCACCTGGCCGGCCCTCCATGTCCAGTTTTGACAATGGACTGTTGAGGGTATTTCTCACAACATCCTAGTGATATCATGTTCTCCCCTTTATGCACATTAGAATCACATGATATATATATATATATATATATATATATATATATATTTTTTTTTTTTTTTTAATGTCTCAGCCCCATGAAGAGTAACTATGATTTATTTGACCTGGGAAGGGACTTGCACACTGTTAGTCCTGAAGTTACCCAGGTGATCTAAAAAGCGGACATGATTGAGAAATATCATCTCAGAGGAAGATAGTTTCTAAGATAACCTCTTTTTTGGGACTGTTTATAATGAAAATTTCAAATTTATCTAAAATTAAAGAAAAAAATAAAACAAACTTCTGTATACCACCACTAAGATTTAGTGATTATCATTTTGTCTTTTCTGCTCTGTGATTTTTCCTGAAGTGTCTTAAAAGTAAATTATATATACATTTAATATTTCACCATACTTTAGTAGGCATCACGAAAATAACAATACTTTTTCCTCAAGACCTCAGTATTATTAACATACTCCCAAATTATAATAGGTCTTTAACATCATCTAATACTCAGTTCATATTCAAATTTTCTCAATCATCCCTACAATGTCTTTCTACAGTGAGTTGTTGGAATGAGTGTCAGATGTTCTTTCAAATCTCCTTTAATCTGGAAAAACCACACCTATTCATTTCTATTTTGTGTCTTGAATTTGTTGAGAGAAAAAGATCAATTTTCTTTTAGGTTTATTTAATGCATCCTAGTGGTGTCTTTTACATACCCCTCTATCTCCTGTATTTTTTATAGAGAGAAATTTAGATCTATGGGCTTGACTAAATCCAGGTTAAAATCTGGGCAAGAATACTTTAGAGATGAAGCTGTGTATTTCATATTGTATCACATCAGTATATACACATATCTTACTTATCTTTCTATTGGTTTAGATTAAATTAATTTTGAGGTTTAAGTAATAATAGTCTAATTCCTCCATTACAAAGCTTTATATCACCCCAGATTACACTTTAGCACACTGTTAATATAAAATTGCAAATCAATTTTTCATATAACTGTGTTAGCATGAATAAAATATTTATTTAGTAAGTAAAGGTCAGTAAAGTGGTGATTTTTAAAAATTTTCTCATTGTATGTTTATTAGATGTGATTCTTCTGTAAAGAAGAGTTTTTTTTTTTTTTTTTTTTTTCTTATCGCTTATAGTTATTTGGTTACCTTGAAATATAGGTTCTACTAGAAGGGCAGAATAAATGCCTAAATAAACAACTTTCAGATTAAATATTTTCTGCAACAGTTACTTCCAAAATAGTTCAGAATTCTTTGGCCTACTGATTTATTTCTTTCAGAAAATCTAAACGATACAATGAATCATGGTAATTGAGTTATTTTTAAACCATCAAAATCTGAAGTTTGAACAAAATGGAAGGGTAGACAGAGGCTCCTTCCCATTTCTTAGCCCAAACTTCTTGTTAAAATGGTCAATCTCTTCCATTTTCCAGAAACTTAGAGGAATTTCTGCTAAATGTAATTATAAAATAACTTAATTGAAAAAAAATACGGGCAGCACAGAATTGCCATTCCAAGGGAAAATAGCGTGTCCTAGAATAAAGTGGACACGAACCATTTTAGAACACTGGAGTCAGCGTGGGGAGGCCCCCGTGAAAACTGAACTCAAAAGAAAATAATATGGTAGTGATAATGATAATGATCACATTTATTGTAACACATATATAAAGCTTCACAACTCACTAGAGTACTTCTGGCTGAAATAGTACGATGCTTGGGATATTCTTCAAGGTAATTCAGTAGTGGACAAATACAAATGCTTTGCATGAAACTAGATTATACTTGTATTGGTACTGGTAAAATGAAGGGAACATACATGAGGTTTTGTTACACTATTCTCTTTACCTTTGTGCATTTAATTTTTTCATTGAAAGAATCTATGAATTCATACTGATTTTCAAAAAAAAAAATAGAAAGCCATCTACAGCGAAAATGTCATTTTTGGAGATCTATCATGGATCTGACATTCAAGAGACTCTATTACTTAGATAGTTAATAAGCTTTTAGGACTCCAAGAAACTTTTTTTGCTTTTGTTTTTCTACAAGAAAACATTAAAACTTCTTTCAAAGCATTAAAACTTCTATCACTATTTTTCTCTTCTCTTTGATAGACATCAATGAAATGATACCTGTTTCAGTGATTTAATGAAGTGAGTTATTCAATCTGAAGCCATTCCCAGAAGTAGTAATTCTACTTAAGCTAATCATTAATACTTAATATGAATTGATTATTTCTTTTAGCAATTTTTGACAGTAATATCACATAATTATTAATATTCTTATGTCATCTTTACATGGGATAAAGTGTAAAACTTACTAACCCCATATCAATGGCCTGCTGGGAAGAAATTCTAAAATGGTAATATGTGAAGACCCACTGTTGGTGAGTTTAGACCCAGATTCTAATTCAAATTATACCACAGGAACAAAGTTATTTAATGCCCTTATCTGTCAGGGTGTAAAATAGAATCTTATGTAGAGTAGATCTCTATTTCTGCAGGTGATGATTGGATAAGAGGTATGAGTAGGTGTCACACTTCACCAACAAAATAATAATCAGAAAATCCTGTATTCAGTCATATTTCTTTATTCAGCTATGTTGTATATTAAAACATAATTATAAAGTAACAAAGATAGACTTTTAGAAAATAATGTTAAGCATAACACAGATGACATATTAGCTTGGCATTTTTTTTACATTATTCTAAGTTTTTTATTCTATTAAGGTATTTGGTGTTTCCAATAGCTTATTCCATCATACCAGAACTTCATTAGAGGTCCTGGAAAAACACAGGGAAAGAATCCTTTAGTGAAGTAAGTTTGGGAAACACATACTTACTCTTGAAAACTCCTGAGGCATGTTCAAATCTCTGAGAAGATTTCAGGAAAGATTTTGTCAAACTTCATTCAATCCAGAATTTGCCAAACATATCTGACTACAGAACCCTTTGTGGGTTTGTAACACCTATTAATATGCTGTGGAACTAGAGTTGTTGCTGTTTTGAAAACACAAATTTATCACATATGTACTATATGACATGCACATTAGGCCCAGGGATCACAAAGGTAAAGATATGCACAACTCCTGCCGTTATTATGTTTATAGTCTAATAGGTAAATAAATCTTTTAATCTTCTTTTTATGCCTCTCTACTTTTATTTTACTGTTTCTCAACATGTGGGAGAAAATAGATAATAGGTATTTCTAAATAATATGGGGATAGTTGTCAAAATATACATGCCTAGTCCTCTCATTTCCAATGTTCTTCTCAATATTCAAATACACATACAGGGAGTGAGATAAATTTGCTAAAAAATTTCCTATTGTGATTCTAAAACCAACTTCATTTTATAGCCACTATCTTCATTGCCAGAACCTCTTAAATTCAACCCAATGCCAGTATTCTACACACTAAATGAGCTGTTCTAATCTTTTTCTCCTACTTGCCTTTTTTTTTTTAAACATCAACAAATACATTTTAATCCCTCTTTGTTAGTAATAATTGGTGGTCAGTAGTTTTAATCAGATAAAATAATTCTTCCTGATAGTTATCTATCAAATCTCACTGCGTGTAAACCTATTTATAAAATACACTACTAAAAAATATGGATGCTTGCTCTTTGTACAATGTATAACAGAGAATGTAATAAAGCTTAAGTCAGGGGCCGGCCCAGTTGTGAGAAATACCCTCAACAGTCCATTGTCAAAAATGGACATGGAGGGCCGGCCAGGTGGTGCACTGCTACAGTGCGCCACTTGGGAGCACGGTGACGCTCCCACCGAGGGTTCGGATCCCACATACAGACCAGTTCCCTCTCACTGGCTGAGCAAGGCGCGGGAGCGACGCCGAGGGTTGCGATCCCATTGCCGTTCCTGGTCCGGTATGGGGGCAACACTGAGGGTTGCGATCCGTTGCCGGACACCGAAAAAGACAAAAAGGAAAAAAAAAAAAAAAAAAAAAAAGCTTAAGTCAGAGAACCACCTCTCACCTCCTGAAAGGGCTGAGAGGTTTACTTATAAACAGGCTAGAATGAAAGGCATGCATTCGGTCAAGGACAAATGTAATCTGAGAATGCAGTAACAGCCACTAAGGGAGTTCTCTCTGGACAACAATGGTAGACTTTCATGTAGTGTGTAGTGAAAGAAAGTGAGCCAAAACGTTAGGTACTGATGAAGCCTTATTAAGGAAGAAAATCTGCCAGGCTGCACTCAAAATGGTATGCAGCAGTGGCTATAGGGGTAAGGGAGCTTGTATGG
The DNA here is from genome assembly GCF_000696425.1 of Galeopterus variegatus. Classification (NCBI taxonomy): domain Eukaryota; kingdom Metazoa; phylum Chordata; class Mammalia; order Dermoptera; family Cynocephalidae; genus Galeopterus; species Galeopterus variegatus. The sequence continues at coordinate 90,350 of NW_007728698.1, read as the reverse complement.
GTTGGGGGCATGAAAAACATAGGCAGAAAGGAGAGACGGTGCTGGTGTGGAGGATAAGGCTGATGGTTGGTGCTGGTATGCAAGATAAGGCTGATGTAACCAAGATGGAAGGTTACCTCTATGTGGAAGTAGAAAAGTTTCCTTTTCTCAGAAACCATGAGGTTTCTTGTAAGGTAAAGATTGGTGGCCATTTTGTACTCAGTATGGTGCCAACCACCTCCTAAGATGGCACTGGTCATGTCCAAGATGGCACAGGTCATGTCCGAGATACATCATTCCTGCCTTTTAAGCATAAAGAAAAGGGAAAACGGGCAAAGGTCTTGTTCTTCTGAATCTACTTCCTGCTGAAAGTGGGCAAAGAGGAAAAATCTGGCCAGACAAAAATGTCATTGAGGTCTTCAAAAGGGAGGGGTTGATATTAATGTTCCATGAAGAATTCGGTTACCTTTTGGTTGGCGAAGGCCTGTAATACAGTCCTGCAAAAAAGTGGAAAAACACCAAAAAAGGCAGGGGCCAAACAGCAGGAGAATTCCCAGCATGGTAAGGGGTCCCAGTAGGAGCATCAACCAAGGGGTCCATTTCCATAGCTTGCTCCACCCTTCCCAAGAATCAGTGGCAGCCTGTCTCCTTTTTGCCATTTGGTCATGGAGTTGTTGGCCATATTTCTAACAATGCCAGATTCATTGGTGTAAAAGCAACCTTCTTCTCCTAAGAATAGACAGAGACCTCCGTTCTCTGCTGTTAACAGGTCTAATCCTCGCCTGTTTTGTAAGCCTTCTGCTAGGGAGTCTAGTTGGTCCTGGAGGGCTGTCATAGTTTGGCATACCTGTTCAATTCCAACTCTTGGGTCATTTCATGGTAATAAGTTGTTGACGTAGCTATGCCTCCCACTCCTGCCACTATACTCCTGTCACTATACAGAGCCCGAGGAACAGGGGAAAAACCTGAATAGCTCGTTTTACCCAGGTATGAGCCACCAGAGGGATCTCCAAAATTTGATTACCAGGAACAATGTTAATTTGGGGAGTTAAAATTGCTAAGGTACAAATTCCCATCCAGTTTTCTGGGAGGCATTGGTACGAAAATTGTCCACAAAGTAGACTCACTTCCAGGGGCTGCAGGTGATGTTTGTGTTACCCTTTGGACTGGTTTGGTTACAATCTTCTGTTGTAAGATTGCCCACTTCTATGTTGCCAGTAAGATTTGTTAGACAATACCCCGCTGGCTGAGGTAAGGTGATGTGGGTGGCCACCACTCCCAAGAGGTATGGTTGACCATACTGCGGTGTGGTTGTCTGTGGGCCAATTAGACAGGTTGAAATTAGATATGGGTATAGCCTGATATTGGAGGGGGGTTGATTGTAGGCAAAGCCAACATCCTCCTACTAATGAGGGGGATGTATAATTAAGTAAATGGTGGGTGGCGTTGAGGAGCTGTATAACTTTGGGGTCTATCTGGGATGGACATCAGGGTTGAGGGAGCTGGAGAGGATGTCAGCTTGGCTAAGTGGGAGTAAGGTTTTTAATCATTTGTTTGATGTGTTTTTGACATGTTTGGTCCTGGAGTCCTCCCCCATGGCTATAACCTAGGTGTGTGGTCCTGGTGAAGCATACATACTGGCTTCTTGTAGGGCACTGGACTCCAGCAGTATCCTCCTTGGAAAGAGCATCCAGTAATCCCTTTTTTCATGGGAACATGGTGTGGCTTTGGAGCAATCATAACAGGAAGCTGGAAGATGTGTAATAGATGTGGACCTATTTGGACATTGCCATACCTGAGTCTAGCTAGTTCCTGTGGACTGACTGTCCATCCCGACCCAAAGGTCCTGATTTGGGTAATGCACTGTGTGCATGGTGGAGAAGAAGCATGTGTTAATGGCGAGAGCCACAGAAATAGGAAGAAGAAGAATATAAGGGTGGAGGGGCAAGGAGAACACATAGTAGGAAAAAGGAGTAGAGGGTGAATTCGTAAGGGTTGTAATTGCAAAGATGCCCTGCCAGGCTAGTTCAGTCACCCACTCAAGGATGTGGTCCACATCAAAGGAGACAGGCTGGGATTCGTCATGGGTTACATCCTGAATGAAAGACGTGAAGCGGGCCTATAAGAGTGAAAGGATAACTGCCCGGGGGGAATATCATCCCTTTTGAGGTTGAGGCAGAGTCAATTTAAAAGGTACATTGACTCAGTGAGACTGCTGAAAAACATCCTACAGACAGGAGGTATAGGAGTGCCAGGAGAAATTTTTCTATGTTGCTGCAATCTCTTGGGGTGGTGGATACCAATCCTATAGCAAGCATTAGGACGTAGTACAATAAAGGTTAGGGACACAGGGTGGCATGTACTTATCATGTCCCCAATGGCAAACTCTCGATATCAGGTTGGGATCAGTCTTGGTGTGGCACTTGTATGAGCAATGTGAGGTAGGCCTGTAAAAGTGAGAAAATGATTGCCAGGAGGAAAGATTATTTCTCTTCTGGAATTGAGGGAAGAGTGGAGGTCCTGGAAATTTTTAATTTTGTAGGTCCTAGAATAGATGGAAGTACAAGGAGATATGGGGTTGGGGGTTAAGCAGAGAGAACCCTTTGGTTTAACAGATTCTTTGGGCAAAGTTTCAGATGCTAGTTTTACCAGGGATAAGTGATACCAAGGGGCCTTTCCTAGTACCTTTACTGCCATGGGGGTGGTGAGGAGTTCTGTATATGGCCCTTCCCAGCATGGTGAGAGGGGCTTTGAGGTCCGGGTTTTAATGTATATTTGTTGTCCTGGGCTTAGTTTTAAATTTGAGGGGGTAGTGGGGGAAAGGATGAGATAATAAAAGGTTGGCTTGTTCATGAAGAACAAGCAAAAGAGTACAATGAGCTAAAGAGTAGGGAGATACAGGCCTAAAGGTACTGGGCTAGGAGGTAGTGGCATAAGGGTGAAGCGCCTGCCATACATGAGATCAAATGGGCTGAAGCCAGTGGGTTTATGGGGAGCAGCCTGTAAGCGAGCTAGTCCCAAAGGGAGGAGCTGTGTCCAAAGAAGATGAAGCTCCATGGACAATTTGGTGAGGTGTGTTTTAATGAGACGATTCGCCTTTTCTACTTTGCCAGACGACTGAGGCCACTATGTTATGTGTAGTTTCCACTTGATGTTTAGGGCTTGGGCTTGAGTTGTGTGACTTGGGAAATGAATGCCGGGCCATTGTCTGACTGCAGGTTGGTGGGTTGCCCAAAACAGGGGATGATTTCTGAGGTGAGAGCTCACGTCACTGCGGCTGCATCCTCTGAAGTGGAAGGGAAAGCCTCTGCCCATCCTGTGAAGGAATATATTAAGGGTAAGGGATAGCACATCCTCTTGTGGGGAGGCATGTGGGTAAAATCAATTTGTCAGTCTTGGCCAGGAGTACAGCCTCTCGCCTGATGGGTGGGAAAGGATCAGACCTGGAGGCCACCCTGATTGGAGCAACAGGAACAAATAGGGAAGTTTTGGGTGATTTGTTTAAGTAATTTAGTCATGTGGAGATAATAATAGAAAGGCTGGAGGAGGTGTGATAGGGACTCATAGCCTATGTGGATTGTGTTGTGGAAACCTAAGAGACTTTGTTTTGCCTGTGTTTCAGGGAGAACATAATGACCAGAAACAACATAACAGCCATCGTTCCTTTGTGCCCTCAGTTCTCGGAGGCACTACACCTCTTGAGGGGTGTACTAGGGTGAAGGCTTAGGGGCCATAAGAAGACCTGATTTGGGGTAGTATGGGGGTCTGATTATACTGGCTGTTTTGCAGTTAGGTCTGCCAGTTTGTTACCCTGAACTATGGGGCTATTGGAGGTCTGGTGCCCTCTGCAGTGTATAACTCCAACCTCCTTCGGAAGCTAGGTAGCCTCGAGAAGCATCCTGATGAGGTGTCCATTTTTATGGGACCTCCCTTGGTGGTCATGAATCCTCTTTTCTTCCATATAGCTGCGCAAGAATGTAAGATGTGGCAGGCATATTTAGAATCTGTGTATATATTGACTCATTTATCATTGGCCGTGGTGAGAGCGTGGGTGAGGGCAACAAGTTCTGCCTGTTAGGAGGTGGTGTTAGGAGGAAGGGGAGCAGCCTCAATAGTTTGTATTAAGCTTACTATGGCATTTCCCATCCAGGGGGCTGGTGCAGAGGTGGTGCTCCCATCTATGAACCATGTGCTCTGTGATGGGGTGTGGTGAGATATGTGAAAGGGATTGAGGAAAAAAAATCTAGGGCTTCCATACAATTGTGTTCTATGGGCCAAGAGTGCCTTGGGATGAGAGTGTCTGGGTTTAAGGCAGGGCAGGGTTTAAAGGAAAACAGAATTTTCAATGAAAGTAATGGATGAGTTGTAGGTGGGAGAGGGAGAGAATTGACATTGCCTTATGACTGACAAGGTCTTGAAAATGATGGGGGTAACAAACAACTGTTTGCTGTCCAAAAGTTCATTTAGAGCTTTCTTGTGCTAAAAGGGAAGCTGCTGCCAAGGCCCATAGACAAGGGGCCCATCCCCGGGCTGTGGTTTCTAGTTGTTTAGATAAGTATGCAACCAGGGAGAAAATATCTCCTGCCTCTTGTCCCAAAACCCCGACTGCCAATCCTTGGATTTCAGTGATGTATAGGATAAAAAGTTGACATAGGTTTGGAAGAGATAGAGCTGGGCTGTAAGGAGAGCAGCTTTTAATCGCTGGAAGGGAGAATGAATGGGCTTTGTAGAATATAAGGGAAGGGCAGGATCCCCTTTGGCTGCCTCATAAAGTGGCTTTGCTAGCACACCAAAGTTGGGAATCCGTAGGCAAAAATATCCAGCTAGTCCCTAGAAATAAAGGATTTCACCTTTTGTGGTAGGAGTAGGGAGTTCAGGAATTAAACTCTTGCGATCCACCATAATTTCTCTGGTGTTGGGGGTGAGGTGGACTGACAAATAGGTGCCTGAAGGGGAAGAAATTTGGGCCTTGCTAGGAGACATTCAATATCCCCTGAAGGCCAGGAATTTAAGGAGAGCAACAGTGTGGGCCTGTGAATCCTCATGTGAAGGGCTACAAAGGAGAAGATCATCTACATACTGTAGTATAGTGCTAGAAGTGGGCAGAAGTTCAGATAAGTCTTGAGCTAAGGCTTGGCCAAAGAAGTGGGGGCTATCTGGAAACACCTGGGGCAGGACTGTCCAGGTGAGTTGCTGGGATTTATGTGTGTCAGGATCAGTCCACGTGAAGGCGAACAAGTCTTGACAGGAGGGGTAAAGGGGAATAGAAAAGAGGGCATCTTTGAGGTCAAGGACTGAGACTGAAAAGAAACAAGTTGTACTAGGAATGGGGGATAAGAGGGTGAAGGGATTGGGAACAACCAGGGTTATGGGTAAAACGGCCATATTAATGGCTCAGAAGTCCTGAAACAAGTGGTATGAGCCTTTGGGTTTTTTGCTGGGAGGATGGGTGTGTTGTATGGTGAGTGAGTGGGTCATAAAAGATTGGAGGAAAGGAATTTGTGTATGATGGGCTTTAGCCCAACGAGGTGATTGAGAGCAATGAGGTATTGAGGTATACTAGGAAAAAGGGAAGGATCTTTTAGAAAAACATGTATGTGGGAATGATGAGTGGCTATAGAGGGGGAAGATGTATCCCATACAATCGGGTTGACCAGGTTGGAGGAAAAGGGAAAGGTGCTGTCCATAGAGTCTAGGTCTGGGGCAACTTGGGCCAACAACAGCAAGGAAGGTGTTTGATCATATAAGGTTAAAGTTGCCCTGAAATTGGAAAGAATGTCACACCCCAATAAAGGGGCAGGGTATTGGGGCATAACCAGGAACTTATGTTAAAATTGGGCAAGGTTAAGGGTGCAAGAGAGGGGTGGAGTCACTCGAAGGCAGTCTTCGGATCCTGTAACACCCACCATGGAGATAGAGGATGGAGTGGTGGGCCCTGAATATTCGGGGAGAGTAGAGTAAGTGGCCCCAGTGTCAGTAACAAAAGAGATCGGCTTATCTGCTATAAGGAGTTACCCTGGTCTCACATGTAGTGATCTCCATGAGGGCCTCAAACCCTGGGCCTTGTCAGTCCTCCTGGGCAAGGCCAAGAAGTTCAGGCAAGGATGGTTTTACTGGTGGGTTGGGGATTGCCCCACTCCCTCTCTGGCAAGCAGGGCAGTTAACCCCCCAATGAGGCTCCTGTTTGCAATGTGGGCAGAGCCTGGGGGGGGTGGTCTTATGGTTGGGGCAGGCTCGGGCCCAGTGGTCTGATCAGCCACACTTGAAACAGTTGCCGTGTGGCATGCTTCAAGGTTTGGGTATGTGAGCCCTTTGGGTATGGGGTCCCCAGATGGCATTAGCCAGACTTCCTCCTCTGTGTTATTAAAAACCTTAAAAGCCAGTTTGAAGAAGTCTCTCTGGCTGGAATTGGGTCCATCTTTAAGTCTTTTAAATTTTTTCTGAATGTCTTGGGCAGACTAAGTGATGAAAGGAAATGTAGGAGAGCCATTCTGGCTGGGGAAGAGGGGTCTATACAGGTATATTTTTGTAGTACCTCCGAAAGACAGGTTAGGAATTCACCGGGGTTCTCAGAAGATCTTTAGGTAATTTCTCATAATTTATCATGATTAACCGATTTGTGGGTAAGTTTTTTTAAAGCAAAATGTATATGGGTGACCATTTGATCTCAGAGGTTATGGTCCCCATGTCTGCTCTGATAATTCCAATTGGGGTCAATACCAGGGATGGCTTCGATGCCTGTAGGCAATCTATTGCTCTGAGTACGTGAGTTGTCCATGTGTTGTTGGGCTGCAACCCAGACCTGTTCTCCAACTCCAACCTCAGGGGAAAGTGTAGTTGTAAGGATCATGAAAACATCATGCCAGGTGAGGTCACAGGATTGTGTGTGATATTTAAATTCTTTTTAATAAGTATCAGGGTCAGTTTGGATAGAGCCAAAACATTTTTTGATTTGGGAAAGATCAGAGAGAGAAAAGGGAATGTGAACGTGAACAACACCCTCTGTACCAGCAAACTCACGAAGAGGAAACAAGGGGACTGGTGGCTCAGGAGAGGCCAGATGGGCGGAAGAGATGTCCCAAGAGCAGGTGTGAGGTGGTGAGGGGGGAGGGGCTGGCACAGGCGAAGGGGTTGGGGGGGAGCCGGGAGCATATGGCAGAGGCTGGGGTGCAGAGTGATCTGAGGGGTCAAAAGGAGGGTCAACATCCAGCAGGGGAGGTCAAGAGTGGGCAAGGAGGATTTGGGATGTAGTACAGGCCTGACAGGAGAGGGATGAGACCAAAGATAGAAGAAAGCCTGAACGTAGGGAATCTCTCCCGCCTTGCTACTTCTGTAACAGAAGTTATCAAGATCTGTTAGGGTGGCCAGATTGAAGGTGCCATTTGCTGGCCTTTGGGATCCATTATCTATTTTATATTTAGGCCAGACTTGATTGCAATAAAAAAGGAAATGTTTGGGTTTTATATTTCCTTGAAGGCCAAGAGGTTGTAGATTGGCCAAGAGGCATCCCAGAGGGGTAGATCAGGGAGGGCTTAGACCGACAGGATCCCATGCTGAGGGTAAGAAAGAAGAGAAATCCCAGTAGAAAGAGGGTGGGAACAACAAGAGGCGTCCCTGTGGTTGTTCTGCCCCCTCAGATGGAGGGCAGCCACCAGTGTGAGTATGTCCCCTGTAACCAGGGCGAGAGAAGGGTTTTCTTGGCCAGGCACCTGGTTTTTTGAGTGAGACCATAGCTGTAGACAGAGGATCAAGAAACACCTACAGGAGTAGATAGGAAAGAACTGTTCTAACTCACCGCAAATGAGGCTGGTGGTGGATGTGTTGGTCTGAAGCGGCAAGGCAAAAGCGAGAGAGTCCCGGGGGTACCTAGTTCAGCAGGTCCAGGAAGGGTGGTTGGGGGGCCAGTCACTCCAGAGGGGGTCGTCCAGAGGTCTTGGCCGAGACCCTTCCCAGGTTTCAGCACCACAATGAAAGAAAGTGAGCCGAAACACTGGGTACCGATCAAGCTTTAGTAAGGAAGAAAATCTGCTGGGCTGCACTCAAAATGGTGTGCAGCAGTGGCTAAAAGGGTGAGGGAGATTATATGGGTTAGTGGGTGTGAAAAATGCAGGCACAGAGCGGGAGGGGGTGCTGGTGTGGAGGATAAGGCTGACGTAACCAAGATGGGAGGTTATCTCTATGCAGAAGTAGAAAAGTTTCTTTTTCTCAGAAACTACGAGGTTTCTTGTAAGGTAAAGACTGGTGGCCATTTTGTACTCAGTATGGTGCCAGCCACCTCCTAAGATGGTGCTGGTCATGTCTGAGATCCATCAGGTAGGGCTTCAAAAATGAGAGTACAAAAGAAGTAAAGGCACAGAGGACAGAAGCAGAAAGGCTCATCTTGATTAAGTTATATTAATGATGTATTTTACTGGATCGGAATATCATAGCAGAAAAATTTGGAAAGGCAATTTAAGATGTGATTGTCGAAGGGGAGATCAATAGTGTTGTAAGTAAAATCAAGGTTAAGGCTGAAAAGGAAAAACACCATGTATTTTTGCATTTTTTGCCTTTAAATATTATTTTAATTTATTATTGCCAAATTCCTTTACCTGAAGTTATAAAATACTCAGCGATGGCTACCTGGGAAAACAAAGATTGCACAAAGCCCCAGCATTCATGTAAAACTCACTTGGCATTCTGAGAAATAACTTTTATAGCATATTTATAATATAGTTTAAAAAAAAATTTTTCACCATTCTTGGGGTGACTATATAGTATTTATTAAATCCACTTTCTTACTTCAGACATTTTCCTTATTAGTTATTATAACTTGAAACTCTAGACAGCTGTCATCTGCTCATGAGTGAGTTGATTGCCTGCGTTGCCACCTTTGAAAGGTTATTGATAACTGGAAGCAGATAGCAATTCTGAAGCTCAGTTTTCTACCATTATTCTGGAAAAACCTCCACTTCACCTCTGTTACAACAGCAACAGCACCTGCTGGAATACATTTGCATAAGACTCGGTTGATGGGCTTTGAGAAGTACAGGGGCATGCCAGCAGCAGGGTGTGAGGGGTTTACAAGAGATTTTTCCTTATCTGTAAATGTGGCATGTCCGAAAAAGGTTCGATGTCAGAAAAAATGTAGACGTATCTGTTTTGTACCTGTCTTATGGCTGGAGAAGCTCAGATGACAAGGCTGTCAACTTGTCAGTTTTATGAGTACAAAAGAAATTTCAACTAGGAATCAAGCTGAAAATGTCATATTTTGTAAAAGCACTCCTTTGACTACATTTTCCAAAAAGATGTATTTTTGCACTCTTTCCAAAATGCAATTAAATGCACATGGCGATATTTTCATAAGAGTAATTTACAGTAAACAAGTGCAATTAGAAACTGATAAAGTTTTTTTCTCCATGCAGTTATGTAATTAATAGAACAGAAAATGGTATTATAGAGAGTTTGGAGAAGACAGAAAGTGTTTGCCAGCACAGTAACTGCTAATCAGTGTTACAGTGACATCAACATTATTTGGTTTCACTTATTCATTAACTGAAGTGAGATTCTTAATAGCTTTTAAATCAGTGCACAGAACGCCTTCAAAACAGAGAGGAAAAAAGAGAAACAGAGACAATATATTTACCAGAATCTGAACTAGATCAATGTTTGTAAATAGCATCTTCAGCTTCTAACTTCAAAGATGTTTCTCCACGCACAGAGTATAAGTTCAGCAGAGATTCTAATGTCTCACATGTAGAAAATCCCCAGCCCCAGAGCAAACTTTACTCTAAACCATCTCTGACATATAATTTACTTGTTCACTAAATGTTTTCTAGGAGAAAAATACAGAAAACCCATAAGCAGTCGACATCCAGTTCCTGTCATTTGGTTTTTTCTGGGGGAATAGAAATGATTAGCCTTTTTCAGCAAATAGACCTCTCCAATGGAATAAATATTCCTTATTCACTCAACGATAGTTATTGGTACAGATCCCACCTATAATGTTTTGACAAACTGGTGACAAAAAAATATGCTCTAACAAAACCGACTAGAAAATCTGTGAATTCCAGCAGATATGTGATGATGGAACAATGCAAAAACAAAACAAAACAAAACAAAACAACAAAAGGAAACAAAGATCAAAATTAACCAATGCAAATGCGAGCATATATATCCACATCTTTGTTTGAAGATTATTTATACATAGGGAAATTGTTCAGCCTTATTACATATATGCACATGTAAAAATTCCCAAATGTCAGTATAAAAGGTGAATGCCATTTCTTTTCATGACTGTGATCATTAAGTATTCCTTAGTATATAAGCATTATAGCTTCCTGTTCCACATTTCTAGCACTTTCCTAGCCCAATATTAAAAATATTAAGTCTAAAGACATAAGTTAAAAGTGATAGTGGAGAATGTATCTTGTTTGTAAAAAAGGCAGAAAATTAACCTCATGTAATATTTATAGTTAGTGCCATTCCTCCACAGCTAAAACAAAACAAAAATAAATAAGGTAATTCTTCTGTAAGAAATATAACTTCTAATTCAGTGTTCTGCTTTTTCAGAAGACTTCATGCTACATCTGAATGTAACATGCAGACAATTTGTATATTCGCTTGGGAAGAAATGCATTGAATACAAAAAGCAATATTTGGTTTGGGAACTGAAGTTAGAAATGTGAGTTGAACTATAACATGAGAATCTTTAATGTTATTCTGAAAAACAAAAGATACAAAAAAAGTAAACCAGTTAAATTCCATGAATTTCTAGTGATTTATGGCCAATAAAAGATATTTCAAAACTTTGGTAATTCAAAATTCATAAAAATTAATTAAATAGAAATTTACAGAAAAATATATATAGACATTTACATACAAAGATTATCAACGATGTAAACTCACCAGAAATGTAAAATGCATGTTTTTAAATAGTTTTAAACAGTTTCTATGGAGATTTAAAGATGAAAGAAAGCAGTAGGTGATGGACCAACGCTTTGTACATTTCGTAGAACTTCTAAAAAGATGACAAGAGAAAGACTTCCCAGCACAGATAATAATGAGTGTAGACAACATCTAGAGACATGATCATACAGCTTTCAAAAATTATAACGATATAAGAACTTACTTATGCATTGTGTGGAGCAGGATAGAAGTGTGCATAGAAAGAGGACAGCTAGAGAGAAAAACAAAGATTAAGTCTTTACTCATAAATAAAGTATAAATAAGTTTGTTTACTCAGCAATTAAAATTTTCGGACAAAAAAATTGTTTTAGTCTTAATTTGAACCATTCAAATACATACATACAAAAACAAACAAATATATTGAGTAATGCAATTTTTTTTAGCTGGTTTTTTGTTTCTTTAGTGCTGCTACCCTAGATTAAATTTCCCATCATATATGATGAAAAGTATTGATTTAGTGTGCATGCATCGGAAACATCAGGTAGACTTGTTAAACCACAGGTAGCTGGGCCATGTCTCCAAGGTTCCCGATTCAAAGGTCTGGATGAGGCCCCAAAATTGTATTTTCAGTATGCTCCCAGATGATGCTGATGCTGCTGGCCTTTGGACCACATTTCGAGAACCACTGGTTTAGTGGGATATCTATTAACAAATAATGAAAGGTTTCATTGTGATATGATTTGGAACAATAGATTAAAGAACGTCAAATAGATTTTTCTTCTGCAGTATTTTTCAAAACATTTAATATAAAATGTACTTTGTATATATTGCCTAAGAAATATTACACCAAAAGAAGACAAACAGACAAGGGAGACTTCATTCAAGACAATTGAAATAAGGGAGAGAGATTTAACTCAACTCTGTTGAAAAAAAGAGCAAAAGTTTTTAAGCACTGGAGCAAGCTAGTAGAAAAGAGCTGGATGACTTTAGGGGAGAGTTGGTAAATGTGATTTGGCCATCTGTGTTTGCTAATTGGTGCTTATTGAAATTAGGCTCCTACCCTCCCACAGAGACTGGAGGAAAGAGGTCCTATCTTTCTCCATAGTTATATTTTATAGGCATGGCTCCCAGATCCTTGAGAAAGACATTCCTGGGTTTTAAAAATGGCAAGAGAAAGGGAGAAGATTTACATCTCAAAGAGACAGAGAAAGAACTTAGAATTTCAAGTTCCCCTGGGCCGGCCCGGTGACGCACTGCTACAGTGCGCCGCTTGGGAGCAGTGGCAGTGCTCCCGCCGAGGGTTCGGATCCCACATACAGACCCGCCGCTCACTGGCTGAGCGAGGTGCGGGACCAACACCGAGGGCTGCGATCCCGTTGCCGGTCCCGGTCCGGTACGGGCGTGACACGGAGGGTTGCGATCCGTTGCCGGACACGAAAAAAGACAAAAAGGGAAGAAAAAAAAAAAAACAATTTCAAGTTCCCTAAAGTAAATGACCTAACGAAAATGAGGTCAGGGACCAACAGTCTGGAAGAAACTTGTCTAAAATTTAGTCAAACTGAGGGAAATATCAAGACCATCTTGGTCACTATTCAAGATCAGGGTGTGTATTGTTTCCCCCAATTGTTTTTCAAGGAACTTCTATTTTTAAGAAGCCCTTTGTGATATTATTTTTCTTGATAATAAATTTTAACAAACATTATTCTATGAAAAGTCTGTGCACAAGGCTAAAAAGTTCTGGTAAATGCTATTTAAGCTGTTTATGCTGTTAATTGCCAAACCAAACAGTGTATTCCTTTGAGTAGAATTTCTTAAAGGGATAAATGGCACAGTGAGGCCTTGAAGCTTAGAAGTGGGAAACACATAAGGTAGATGAATTTTGTAAAATCTGTTCCTTATTTTTAGAATGCTAACACATCAATTAACTTTGATGTGAATTTGCAACATACGCATATGGTGGTAGAAATGCTTAGCATCTTTAGATGTATGCATGTATTTTTAGCTACATATGTGCTGTCAAAAGTAAGTGCTGGAGGTATCACATTCATATGCACAAATGCAACCTGGTTCCTATTCTTCCACATTCTTTGTCTTTCTTCCCACTGTATTACTTGACCTACAGACGATAGTGGTTTGATCTTTGATATAATGTAGTTTTTCAATTTATTCACACATTGTATAAACATTCTTCTAAGGTTATGATAAAATACTAGACAACTTTTTAAAATGTATTTATCTTTTATTTCTTCCTTGATTTAAAAATATGTTTGTTTTTTTTTAAATTCTTTATGCTATCAGATTTATAATAAAAAGCCTCCACCTTCCACCCTGCAATTCCCTATTCTCACTCACAGAGAGAAAACCATTTCAAACTATTTTAGGAGGCATTTGCCATTTTATTTCCAAGCTATACACTTAAAAATATATAATATTTTGCTTTTGCAATTACATATCTTATCTTTTGTCTTTCTAATAAGTAAAATAAAGGTTTAGAATTATTATCAATTTCTTATACATAAACCCACACATTTAGGTATTCTCCCAATGTAGTTACATTATAATTTGGGATAAATTAGTGCTATATATTTTCATTATTATAAAATACATAATAATTCATGGTATTATTCATATGTGAGATATATATCATACCATGACTACATTTACTGTCTTATATACCTCCCTAATCTCCACCCAATTTATAGTCTCATTAGATGCTTGAAACATTAGATTTTGAAACAGTTTTTCTAGACCATGTCATCTCCTGCTTCAATCTGGACAAGTGATTCCCTAAGACTGGTATCTAGATCTCACTTAGGAGTTCATGGAACCATGATCCTAAGAATTCCCTTCTCAATCCTATAGTGGAATCCTCTTGCTTGGATTCTACGTCTTCTTTCTTACCTCTCTGGTGACTCCTTCCATCTGTAGCATCTTGAGAAACATCCTATTGGAAGTTAATTTTGGGGACAATATGAATACAAAGACATCTGAATTTATCCTCAGACTTAAGTGATGATTTGGGATCATTTCATTTCTTTCGGTATTTAAATGGCAAAATGGTGTTTTAAGGAAAAGGGCAAAGTAGGAAGAGGCTTACACTGTGGGTTCTGCAGATTGTGAGCAACACTTCACCACTTACATCCTTTCATACTCTGTCCCATAATACGGGCACTGGAAGCCAGGAACTTTTTTCCCCTAGCAATTCTAATGGTTTTGCAAGTCCTTATGTCCTTGTTATCAAATAAATAAATGATATATTAGATAGGTAGATAAATACACACAGACCTACACCCCAAACAAACACAAACCTATTTTGAAATCAATAGCGTGCTTCTTCTCTTAACTATACACTTGCTGAAATAACTTTTATTCACAAAAAAGAAGTAATTTTTTTCCCAGATCAACTTTTATTTGTTTTCTAAACAGCTTTATTGAGGTATAATTGATATATGAAGGGTGTTAAAACAGTTTATAGAAAATATCTGCTATGAGAAAACTACACGTTAATTTACTTTTTTTTTTTTTGCACCAAAATAAACTTGTATGAACATGTCTGAACAGGATCTGGTTTGAGGCACTAAGAAGGATATCAGTTTGAAAAGTGCCTCTGTCAGAACAACATGAATTCTGCTAAAAATCGAAGAATGAAAAAACATCAAATTTGTGGTGAAGTTTGGGTAGAAGAATGGTGAAATCACTGATGCCTTACAGAATATTTATGAGGATGTATCACAGAGAAATCAGCAGTTGACAAATGGATAATTCACTATAAGTAGGGACGAGATGTTGCTGAAGAAGTTTGTAGCTGCAGACCATCAACGTCAATTTGTGAGGAAAAAAAATGAATCTTGTTTGTGCCCCAATTGAAGAGGACAGAAAATTAACAGCAGGAACAACAGCCAACACCACAGACATCTCGACTGGTTCAGCCTACACAATACTGACTGAAAAATTACCGTTGATCAAACTTTCTGCTTGATGGGTGCCAAAACTTTGGCACCCCAATCAGATACAGAAAAGAGCAGAGCTTTCAAAGGAAATTTTAAACAAGTGGGGTCAAGATCCTGAAACATTTCTTCCACGAATTGTAACAGAAGATGAAACATAGCTTTACCAGTACAATGCTGAAGACAAAGCACGATCTAACCCATAGGTACCAGGAGGTGGACGTGGTTCAGTCGGAGCAAAAGCAGACAGGTCCAGAGCAAAGGTCATGGCAAAGTTCTTTAAGACGCTCAAGACATTTTGATGATTGGCTTTCTAGAGGGCCAAAGAATGATAACTTCTAATTGTCTGAGAGTGTTTTTAGAAAGTTAGCTAAAGTTTTGGTAGAAAAATGCCCAGGAAAGCTTCACCGGAAAGTCTTTCTTCACCATGACAATGCTTCTGCTCACTCCTTTCATCAAACAAGTGAGATTTTGCAAGAGTTTTGATAAGAAATCACCAGGCATTTAACTTAGAGTCCCTGTTTAGCTTTTACTGAGTTCTTTTTGTTTCCTAATCTTAAAAAATCTTTAAAGGGCACTATATCAGTCCATTTCTGTTGCTTATAACAGAATACCTGAAAGTGGGTAATTTATAAAGTAATAAAATGTATTTCTTACAGTTTGAAGGCTGCAAAGTCCCAGGTCCCAGGAACAAATCTGGGGAGGGCCTTCTTGATGGTGTTGTCTACAGCAACACAGGGCATCATATGGTGAGAATGGGCTAAGCATCAGAGAACTAGCTTCCTCACTTGCTCTCTTTTTAAAGCCATCAGAATCATGCTCATTACTCAATGGATGGATCAATCCATTCACAAAGACACAGTCCTCACAATCTAATCACCTCTTAAAGATTCCACCTTTCAATTACCATAAAAGGATTTCACACCCTCTGAACACTATTACAATGGGGATTAAATTTCCAATACATGAACTTTTGGGAGATATATTTGACTCATAGCAGGTATCCATTTTTCTTCATTGAATGATGGAAGAAAGATTTCATTCATGTGGCTAATTTCCCAGGACTCTTCATTCTTTAGGGTTGGACTAAATGGCTGGTATCATTGCTCACAGAAGTGTCTTGAAGTTGATGCAGCTTATGTTGAGAAACAAGGTTTATATATTTTTTAAATTTTTTAATTCCATTTTCCATAAGCTTTTTGAAGTACCTTTGTATAGTAAACTGCACATATTTAAAGTGTACAGTTTGATACGTTTAAACATCTGTGTACATATGTAAAACATCACAGCAATCAAGATGATGAACATACATATTCAATAAGCCCAAAGTTTCCTCATCATGATGCCCCTTTGTAATCCTTCCCTTCCTGCCACTGCCTCCCCATCACTGATTTGATTTCTGTTACTATAGTTCAGTGTGCAACATCAAACATTTATTATTTCTTTGTGTTGGAAACATTCAAAATCCTCTCTTCTAGAAAATTAAAAGTTTACAATAAATTGTTAATTATAGTAACCCTAGAGTGCTGTAGAACACTAGAACTTATTCCTCCAATCTAGCAGGACTTCTGTATCCATTAACCAACCTCTCACTATCTCTCCCTCACCCCTATACTTTCCAGCCTCTGGTAACCACCATTGTACTCTCCATGTCTATGCAACCAACTTCCTTAGCTTCCACATATGAGTGAGAGCATGCGGTATTCCTCTTTCTGTTCCTGGCTTATTTTACTTAATATGATTTCCTCCAAGCTCATCCATGTTGCCATGAATAACAGGATTTTATTGTTTTATATGGTTAAATAATATTCTATTGTGTATATATACCACATTTAAAAAAATTCGTTCATCTGTTGATAAACACTTAGGCTGATTTCATATCCTGGTGATTGGAAATAATGCTGCAATAAACATGTGGGTGCAAGTATCTCTTTGAAATACTGATTTCTTTTTCTTTGGATATATACCCAATAGTGGGATTGCTGGATTACATGGTGGTTCCATTTGTAGTTCTTTGAGGTACCTCCATACTATTTTTCATAATGGCTGTACTAATTTACATTTCCACCAACAATGTAGAAGAGTTGCACTTTCTCCCCAACCTTGCCAGCATTTATTTCCTATCTTTTGGATAATAACCATTCTACCTGGGGTGAAATAATATCTCAATGTGGTTTTGATTTGCATTTCTCTGATGACTAGTGATTTTGAGCATTTTTCATATACCTATTGGTCATTTGTATATCTTCTTTTGAAAAATGTCTATTGAACTCATTTTCCCATTTTTTTCCTTTTTTTTTTTTTTTTTTGGCTGTTAAGTTGTTTGAGTTCCCTGTATATTCTGGATGCTAATCCATTGCTGGATGCATAGCTTGCAAATATTTTCTCCCATTTTCCTTCTTGTCTCTTCACTCTGATGATTGTTTGATTGTTTCCTTTGCATGCAGAAGCTTTTTAGTTTGATATTATTCTACTTGTATATTTTTGCTTTTGTTGTGTTCTCTGTAAAGTATTTGCCCAGACCAGAGTCCTGAAGCATTTCCCCTATGGTTTCCCCTAGTTCTTAAAATTTTGTGAGCCCTGTTTAGTTATGCTAGTCAAAATTTGACTTTTTCTGTTTGTTTTTATTTTATATTTTTGTAATTTAGAAGAGGGATTAGTAAAGAGATGTAGAGAGGCTAGAGTAGAGAGATATTTCAAGACTCATTTGTGGTGAAAAATTGTGGTACTGGAGAAAGCAGATATAAAATTAACAACAGAAGAGAGAGAAATTGTTAGTCTTTCAAGGAAAGAGCTAAGAGAGTCAAGAGAGCAGGGTATAGGAGTTTGGAAGCATGGGGAAATGCTACAAAGATTGGAGTTAGAGGGAAGAAAATATTAAGGGCTTAGAGAGTTCGATATTTTGGCATAACTGTGTAGTTTAGGACAAAGAAAGAAAGAGAGTTATAAAAATGTGATTAAATTGTTAATGACATATTGTTAATGTTTTTGTAGAGATGCACATATGCACTCCATGTGAAAGGCATTTTTAAAAAAAATTCCTTTTAAAGGTTATCTTTTATTGTTGGCTAGCAATAGTCAATGTCCCTTTGTATGCAATGCTAATCTGAGCCTGGGTCATATAGCACTTTTCAATTCAAGTGAGTTGTATTAATAATAAAAGGAAACAACTTACTCAAATGTAGCTTGAATTGACCAACCAAGCTCCTCTCCCTTTCAGTTATCTGGTGCCTTCTGCAGTTCTTTTAACCCATTATGGGGAAAATACCCTTAAAATAAAGATTTTCTTCAAAATATCTGTAAAGAAAAATTCCCTGGGGAGACAGGATTCCATTTATAAAGCTCTATCATAGAGAAAAAAAAAGTTTCAGACAATAAAATACCCTCGCATCACTTATCCTCTCAGGGACACTATCTAATCTAGCCTTTCTCTCTTGATAGTACATACAGATGATTTCTTATAACACACACACACACCATCACCACCACCACCACCACTACCACCACCAACAACAACAACAATAAAACAACAACCACCACATCCTCTTTTCTGAAATTTAAGGATTTTTTGAGAGCAAGCTGCTTTGTCTTCCTGCTTTTTAAAAAAATGTTATTTTTAATATTTTAACATTTTTTTTTCTAGCATTTGAGTAAAAAAGAGGTTATTTAACCAAAAGAGAAACTTTTACTCCTAATACTAAT
This sequence comes from Galeopterus variegatus, assembly GCF_000696425.1. NCBI lineage: Eukaryota > Metazoa > Chordata > Mammalia > Dermoptera > Cynocephalidae > Galeopterus > Galeopterus variegatus. The sequence continues at coordinate 71,835 of NW_007728698.1, read as the reverse complement.
GATATCAACACCAGAAATTGTCCTCTGTAGTTAATCCCCTACTTTATGTCAACTGTTATGGTAGATGTTCTCACATACAATTTCTCCCTCTCAGTCCCTTAGCAATCCTACATGGCACAACTAGACTCAAACTTGACAAAATATGTGTTACATAAACATATGTTCGCACACATATACACAATATCTGTTTGAAATATTAGAAAGCGTCAATGTATTGGTCTTCTAGCCATGTTCTCATCAACTAAATCTGCAGTTTCCAATAATCTCTTCCTTTGCAATTTCTTACCACCTCCTTTTGCTAGTGGGAGGGGATTTAATCTTCAAATAGAATCACAAGTTAAAATTGCTTTTATTATTGCAAACTTTTTTTTTCAGAGTGTAGTTTAACCACAATTGCTTTAATTCCCGTTCTAACTCTGATTTCGTGATTCTCACCTCAGAGTTATTTCCATATTCTGCTATTTCTTCAAGCTTGAGATACCCTTCCTTCCTGTTACTCATTTCCCTCCTACATAGTGAATGAAAAAATTCTCAGAACAATAAGACTGAATAAGTGGTAAAAAAAAATAAAGTCACATTTTATATTATACATTTTTCATTACATCTCTTGACATTTTTTCCCCACTTACCACGGGGAAAAAAATCTATGCTCTTTAGGATGTGTTGTTTTAACATAAAGATTAGACTAAATTGCACCCAATCTCACTAATATTCTGTTAGTTATTATAGATGGAAGGATAATCATTTTATATTAAAGATGCTGTGCTTTGAAAACCCTTGATACTTCTGTGTATAGTACATAAGTAATAACTTAAAGAGAGGGTTAATTGCCTTTTTTGAAAAAAAAAAAAAAAAAAAAAGCAGAAGTTTACCTCTTAGACCTGGAAGCTTTACTGCCTGTGATCTGACTTCTTGCTGCTTGGTGGTCCCTTTGATTTAAAATAAAAAAAAAAAAAAAAAAAAAAAAAAAAAAGCCTGCTATCTTCTTTGGCTCTCCAAATCTTTTGTACAAAGAAAGATGAAGTGAAATGGAAGAAATAGAGAGGAAAACAGTGAGAGACAGATTGTACTCAGAGATACTCAGTACTTAGCCATAACTCCTCTCAAAAGAAAGGGAGAAAAGATCAAAGGGCTTATGTACCCTGCAAGTGCCTTCACTTGGGATTTAGTACTACATCCTCCAGCCCTAAGCTTTGAAGGTAGTCTTCCAGATTTCACTCATGAGCACTGAGAGGCATTTTTTTTTTTTATATAGTTTCATATATTCCCATCAAGAGTACAGAAAATGAAATTAGTCAATGTGCTTGGCAAAGTGTAATAATAAACTATTGTTGCTGACTATTGGTTAATTCTGTATCCGATGGAGTATACCTATCTGATTTCTTTTCAATGTTTTTTACTAAGATAAATATATTAAGCCTCACAGTTTGAGCCCATTTAAGACACATACAAAATTATGTAACAGTTTATCCATTGAATATTGTTATGGGTTGAGTTGTATCCTCCCAAAATTCATATGTTGAAGTCCTGACCTTTAAGTATCTCGGAATATATGATCTTGTTTGGAAATTCATTGCAGATTTAGTTAAGATAAGATCATAACGGAGTAGAGTGGGATCCTAATCCATTATGACTAGTGTCCTTATAAAAAGGAGAAATTTGGAAACAAACATGCACACAGGGAGAACTCCATGTGAAGATAAAGGCAGAAATCAGGGTGATGCATCTATAAGCCAAATATTGCCAACAAACCATCAGCAGCTAAAGGAGAGGCAGGGAACAGATTCTTCTTCATAGCCCACAAAAGGAACCAGCTCCCAGACACCTTGATCTCAGACTTGCAGAATTCAAAACTACAAGACAATAAATTCTGTTGTTTAAACCCCCCAACCTGTAGTGCTGTTATAGCAGCTTAGCAAACTGATACAACGATCTATTTACTCAATGTTGTTGGTGAAATTTCGCATTTGGGGAACCTTAATCCTAAATCCATCCTGCTGCTTCTCGCCATTCCTAGTAGCTAAAGATTTCCATTATTTATAAGGCTGAAACCCCTCACATAACCATCTCTATCTAAACTGATGTATTCTGTGGCTCATTTTCTCCCTGTTCATTTCTAGGTGTTTATACAAATTATAATTTGTCCACAGAGTCATTTTATCTTTTCTTAAAATATACCAAGTTTCTTCCTGCCCTAAGATTTTTCATCCATTTAGTTCTCTCTGTTAGAAATACTCTATATTCTACCCCCTCTTCACCTGCTTAACTCCTACATGATCTTCAATTTTCAGCTCAACTGTTATTATTGCATAAATGCTAGTTTTTTCTACTAAGCAGTTGCTGAACACCTGTGCAGTTCATCTGCATATTTATCACCAAATCAATTATTATTATAAAAATATTACTGGTCTAATATCTGTCATTCTCCTAAAGTTCTAAGAAGGTAAACATGCATAGATCTTAACAGTGAAGACTGCAATCAAACTCTCTGAGTGCAAATCCACATTTCTCACTTAACAGCATTGGGTAACTTTGGGAAAATTGCTAACCTTAAATTTTCTAAGTTTACTCACCTGAAATAGAACGTGCTTCACAGGATTGCGGAGAGATTCAAAAGTGATAATTCATATTAATTACTCTAAATGATATAAACAAGCATCTGTACCATTCAAAGTCTTTTTGAGTCTTTTTCTCGCAAGATACAAAACATTATTTTCACTTCCTTTTTAACCTCAAGAAAATACAAGTATAGTTCACGTTATTATCATTTCTTTCTTCATTCATTTTATACATGCATCGATGTTGTATCTGAGTATATCTGAATTCTCTGGCTCATGGTCAGAAAGGACAAATTAAAATCAACAGTGTCCCACCAAGTTACATGCAGCCAAAGAGACTTGGATCTTTTTCTTAGAAATTGAGGACAATCTTAACTGACTCTTGATTACATATTTATTTTTGCCAATATGGAACGTTTGTAAAGAGCAGTCTGAATTGGTGGAAAATCAATTTAGCATTTTACAAGTCATGATATCATACAAGGCAACATTCCTTCTAAACTTTCACTGGTCAGTTCAAACAGATAGAATCCCTAATCCTACATGACAAAGGTAAAATAAAAAGCTTGAAATAATTTAATCAAACAAATATTTGTTTTGTAATGACCATTGAACATAGGCTACTGCTCAAGCTAAATTGTGTTTTCAATCATACAAAAACTTGTAATCTAAGTATTTCATTTTAGCAAAATGACCTCTGTTAGTTTTTGATTCCATGGTCTTTGAAAACCCATTCCCACAGAACATTTAACGACCAAAGTGCCTCCTTTCTTACGTTAAAGAATTCAGGACATTGATATTTTAAAGTGTAATGCAGACATTTCTGACTGAGAATTTCCAGATTTCAATGACTGCTAGAAGTACTTCCCTTGTTTAATTCTACTTAGCTCTAAATAGATTATTATGGGAAGTGGGTTCTAGTTATATTTTAAGTTTGAAAATAAATTGTTTTATTTAATTTATCAAGAGAAATATTTGTTCAAACAGGCATAATAACTAACTCCACAGAAACTGTGGGAACATTTCCAAACTATAAAATCTTCATAAATTTTAGAACAATTTTATTTTTTTCTTTAGAATATTACCATAGAAACACATGGCATGAGTGCTTCAAACAGTTTTTTTTTTAACTGACAGAAACTGAGGAAAGATATTGGGGGTGTGATATTCTGTGATTTCAAACATTCAAAGCTGAAGTCTCAACCTTTATGTATATATTTTAACATAACATACTTCCTGATTATTATTTGAAAATATACAAAGTGAAAAAAGGTATTAAGCATCACTTATTATGCAATGACCCCCCAAAACTAAACAAGCAATACTGTTAATATTACTAGATTTCCTTCAAATTATTTTGTATGCATATTGTTTAATATGGTTGAGATTTTACTATGTTTTCAATTCTGTGTCTTTTTTCACTTTATCTTATAATACAAGCTTGCTTCCTTCTCATTTAAAAAACTCATAAAAAATTAGAATAATCCTTTTATTTTAGAGGAGTTTTAGATTTGCAGAATTATTGCAAAATAGAATAGAGAGTTCCATAGAGTTCACACCCTTTCCCTTTATTATTAGCATCTTTTGTTGGTATGGCACATTGGCTACAATTAATGAAATAATACTGATACATTTTTAGTAACTAAAGTCCATACTTTATGCAGATTTCCTCAATTTTCTCCTAATGAACTTTTTCTGTTTGAGAATTCCATCTTGGATACATTTCATTGAGTCATCATGGTTCCTTAGGATCCTGTTAGTTATGACAGTTTCTCAGACTTGCTTGGTTTTGATTATCTTGATAGTCTAAGTAGTGGTCAGGAACTTTGTGGAATGTCTGTGAATTGAAATCTGTCTCATTTTTCTCTCTTTATTAGACTGGAATAATGTGATTTGGGGAGGGAGATTACAGAAGTAAGATGCTATTTCCATCACATCTAATCAACATGACTTATGACTATTGGTTATTAAACTTGGTGACCTGGCTGAGGTAGTGTTTTTTAAGTTTTTCCACTGTACAGCTAGTCCCTGACCCTTTCCAAACTGCACTCTTTGAAAGATAGTCACTTCACACACCCAACATTTAAGGTGTGGAGATTTTTATTCCATCTCCTTGAGGAAGAAGCATTTATAAGTTACTTGAAATACTTTTTTTTTTTTTTTCTCTTTTTCCGTGTCCGGCAACGGATCGCAACCCTCAGTGTCGCCCCCGTACCGGACCGGGACCGGCAACGGGATCGCAACCCTCAGTGTTGCTCCTGCGCCTCGCTCAGCCAGTGAGCGGGAACCGGTCTGTATGTGGGATCTGAACCCTTGGCGGGAGCGCTGCCACACTTCCCAAGCGTCGCACTATAGCAGTGCGCCACCGGGCCGGCCCTTGAAATACTTTTTCAAGGGAGATTTGTCTATTCTCCTGCATTATTTGTTTATTCAATCTTTTATTTACATAGTATAGACTCATCAATATTTATTTTATACTTTAGGTTGTAATCTAATACTACTTTATTTGCTGCTGAAATTGTTCCAAATGTGGCCATTGGGAACTCCCTCAGTTGGTCCTGTGTCCGTTTGGCATATCTCCATCATTAAGTTTTCTTTATTCTTAAGCACTTTCTTATCTTCTGGCCCTACGAGATCCTCCAGGCTCATCTTCCATATCTCCTGCCCCAGCTCTTGAGTCAATCCTGGTTCCAATCCTGGACAATAGTACTAAAAACCAAAATCTTGGTGCTAGGTGCCTGTGTATATTTTGATGAATTCACACTTTTCTCAAATGAAACTGATCTCCTACATAAATTTGTGTAATAATGATATATAGTTGTTTATTGAGTGGCTGAAGTGCACTGTTTTAAGCACTCTGCATATATTACCACATTTAATCCCTAAAATAATTCTTTCATGTGAGCACCATTGTTTTCCCTATTGTACTTATTAAGCTCAAAGTTACACATAATGAAAGTGATCTGATAACGACTCTTGCAGTCTAATTTCCCTGTCCCTTTTCAATTGCTGAATTGTATTACATTATGTGGATGTATCAAATTTTGTTTCTCCCTTCCTCTATTGGCAATTATGAATAAAACTGCAATAAACATTTATGTGCAGGTGATTGCATGGATATAAGTGTTCAAATAAGTTGTTTGAGAGCCTAGGAGGGCGATTGATGGATCTATATGACTACATAAGACTATGTTTAGCTTTGTAAGTAATAACTGTCAAACTGTCTTCCAAAGTGGTGGCTGTACCATTTTGCATTCCCACCAGCAATAAATGGGAGTTTCACTCTACAACTTCACCAGGAGTTGGCATTGTCAGTTTTTTCGAATTGTAGCCACTCTGATAAGAGTGTAGCAATATCTTATTGTTTTAATTTGTCAGTCCCAAAGGACAACTAATATTGAATATCTTTTTACATGCTTATTTACCATCTAAATATATTCTTTGGTGATGTGACTATTAAGATCCTTTGCCCAATTTTTTTAAAAGTTGAGTTTTTAAAAATTTATTGTTGAGTTTTAAGAGTTTTTCTTGGCAGGGGATGCAAGTCCTCTATAAGATATACAGTTTGTTTTTCACATATTTTCTTCCAGTTTGTGACTTTTGCAAAACAAATGGTTTTACTTTTAATTAAGGGCAACATCAATTTATTTTTATTGGTCATGCATTTTTTATTGTATCTAAAACCTCACCAACAAACCCAAGGCCATCCAGATATTTTCCCTATGTTTTCTTCTAGAAGTTTTGTACTTATGCTTTTCATATTTAGGTTTGCAATTCATTCTGAGTTAATTTTTGTGGAGTCTATGTCGATATCCATTTTGTGTTACAGCACCATTTGTTAAAAATGTATATTTTCTCCATTGAATTGTCTATGCTCCTTTGTAAAGACTCATATATTTGTATGGGCCTATCTCTTTTTAAAATTTTTCCATTGCTTTATATGCCTATTCTTTAGCCAATACCAGGCTATGCTGATTACTGTAACTTTATACCAAGTATTGAAATTGGATATTGTGAGTCTTTTAATTTTGTATTTCTTCAACATTGTGTTGTCTATTGTACGTCTTTAAAATTTCTCTATAAATTTTAGGGTAAGTTTTTAAATAACTAGCAAAATATTTTGCTATAATTTCGGTTAGGATTTTATTGAATATATAGATCAAATTGGAAAGAATTGGTATCTTAACAATAATAAGTCTCCCAATCCATAAACATGGAATACCTTTACATTTGTCTAGACTTTTTATTTCTTCTATCAGAGTTTTGTATTTCTCCACAAATACATTATGTACATATTTTCTCAGATTTTTTTTTTCCTTTTTGTCTTTTTTCATGACCGGCAACGGATCGCAACCCTCAGTGTCGTGCCCGTACCGGACCGGGACCGGCTACGGGATCACAACCCTCAGTGTTGCTCCCGCACCTCGCTCAGCCAGTGAGCGGCCGGTCTGTATGTGGGATCCGAACCCTCGGCGGGAGCGCCGCCGTGCTTCCCAAGCGGCGCACTGTAGCAGTGCGCCACCGGGCCGGCCCCATATTTTCTCAGATTTTTAGTTAAGTATTTTTAGGTGCTATTGTAAATGACATATTTTTTTAAAACTTCAAATTCCAATTGCTCCTTGCTGATACTTGGAGCAATTGACTTTTGAATATTAGTTTTATTTTGCTGCCTTGCTATGCTTGGTCTATTAGTTCTATGAGTGTTTTGGAGTATTTTGTATAGAATTTGAAAATTTCACAGAGATAATTATGTCATCTGCACACAACTTTAATTTTATTACTCTTTCTAAAATGCATACATTTTATTTTATTCTTGTCTTACTGAGCTAACTAGGACTTCCAGTTTGATTTTGAAAAGGCATAGTGAAAGACAACACACTTGCCTTTTGTTCCCAATTTGGGGACAAAGCATTCAGTTTATTGCCATTAAGTGTAATGTTAGCTGTAGGTATTTAGACTTATTCTTTATAAAGTTGAAAAGACTACCCGCTATTCCTAGTTTGCTAAGAGTTTCTGTTGTAAATAGATAATGAATATTGTCAAATTCTTTTTCTATACTTATTGATAAGATCATATAATTTCTCTTTAAACTGTTGGTTTGGCTGGTCACCAATTATGGTGGAAAAGGCTTTTAAGATTTTTTATTTAACCAGCTTCAAATAGTTCTCTCTTCTTTTCTGATGACAGTCATCTCCCTGAAGTTTGTATGTTCAAAGACAACTATTAAGGTCTAGAGGATAAAGGGCAGGAAATTTACACTAAAGGTACAGAGAAAGAATACACATTTCTCTAAGAAGGAGTTTTTGGGGGTGTTTTTGCCTATTATAAAGAGGTCAATCTTTTGGAGGCTTTGGACTATATTTTAGGTTAGTAATTGAGGAGATACCTAGTAACTCTCTTAATGTCTGCAAAGCCTATATAAGTGAACAAAATATTCATTTATGCTTAAAATGTCTTTGTTGCATTTTCCTCTAATTTAGTATTGATGTTCCGCCCTAGAGAGTTAGGTTGGATATGTCATTTAGGTGAAACACAGGGAAGGATTAAACATAGGTGCCAAATCAACTCTACTATAGGACTCTAAAACAATAACACATATGGGTGTAAGAGAAAATTCAGAAGCCCTTTCAAAATAATTGACTGGATGTCAGAAAAGCATATTTTGGAGACCAATTTAGTGAGATAGGTGGATTTCAATTTAGCTCCCTTTCCCTAACTGGATTATTAAGGTTAGGGTGAAGATCATTAATAAATAGGGCAAACAAAAGCATTTTCTATTATTAGACTCAGTGTGAACAGCGCTAAAAAAAAAAAAAAAAAAGGCAAACCTGCATGACCTGAGGGCCTGACTTTTATAAACACCTTATCTAGCTTTCTTTTCATCTTTGGGAGAAGATAGTAACTAAACAAAATCATTGGTAGATTTCATTTTCTTATCTTATAATTTCTTAAGTTTTTGATTTTCCTCTTATAAAGAATATTATGGAAGAAGCAATAAAAAAAAATCTTTGAAATCTTTTTAGAAGCTTCTGCACATCAACAGGAGTCCCCAGGTGGACCTAATTTGGAAGCCATCATTTTTAAATGCATTTCTTAATGTGCAATGCTGTTTATCTGGAACATTCTACACATGACCATGGTAATTCTAAATTATCTTTAGTAGGATTTCACTATTTCTGTGAATATTTTCAAATTTCAGGGCCTAAGACTTATACAGCTAAAGGCAGGTGTAGCCATTAGGTGGAGTACTCATTTAGTTCTTTAGAAATGAAGAATCTCGGGCCGGCCCGGTGGCGCACTGGATAAGTGCGCCGCTTGGGAGTGCGGTGGCGCTCCCGCCGAGGGTTCGGATCCCACATACAGACTGGTTCCCGCTCACTGGCTGAGCGAGGCGCGGGAGCAACGCCGAGGGTTGCGATCCCGTTGCTGGTCCCCGGTCCGGTACGGGGGCAACACTGAGGGTTGCGATCCGTTGCCGGACACAGAAAAAGACAAAAGACAAAAAAAAAAAAAAAAAAGAAATGAAGAATCTCATTTTTACATGGAATCTTGAGTCTGTCAGAACTGAGATAAAAGCCTAAGATAAAAACATCATGGAGTTGGGTTGTGTAATGTTTTCATAGTGCTTTTTCATTGCACAGAAATTTTGAGGCTGGTGGGTGACCTGGTACCAACTACCCCACTCTATGACTAGCTTGAGCTCTCACAAGAGTCATATTTTTGGTGGCAAGTATGCTAATAGTTCCAATAGCTCTCAAGTACCTGATTCATGCCAACCAATCACGTTGTGGCTTTGGCTCTGAAATCCCCTTAGCCAAATTAGCCAGTGATTTCCGTGTACCTAAGAGGGCAACTAAAAAAAATGAAGGGAATAGAATCCAAATTCCTGTGAATTCCAAAAGCCAGAGTTCACACCTCCTGCAGTAATAATCTCTTACTGCAACCATGCTGCCAATTTCTTTCAAACTGCAACTCTTGCCTGTGACTCATCAGCAACTGCAAACCCCAGAAAGTCATATGCTTTCTCACAGAACAAACTAATACTTTGTACTCACCCTAAGGTCATGTGCTTTCTCCCAGCACAAACTAACCCTGGATTCTAAAGCCAAAAGGATTGGGTGGCTCAATGTAAAAAGAGCAGAGTTCGACCCAAGGGAAACTTACAATACTTTGAGGAAAATAGGGGACTCAAAATGGGTCATCAGTACCTTTCCTGCATTCTTTAAGTTCATGGTCACCAGAACTGTCAAAAGACAAAATTACAGCAAATATAGTTATAGATCTAATTGGCTTTCATTTGTTATTAATGAATCAGGGAAGCCCCCTTTCTGCCAAGCAGAGTGAGAGCTGCCACTGGGCAACAACAGAACAGTGTCCTTTGTAAGGTGGAAATAAGAAAACAGAGCAAGATCTGATTGGTCAACAGAACAGATCTTTGTGTTACTTTTTGTAGAAATTAGAGCAGAAGAGACTTTCTTATTATGCAGACGCGGGTAGACTGAACTCTCCCACAACTTCTGCTCATGCTAGTCCACACTCAGTCTAAAGCAATTCATCAAAATTACCATTGCAGTGCTCCTACCATTTTACAGATTCAGCAGTTTTTTCCAGGTGAGCAGATTTTAGCTGTGACTTTTTGTATTCACTTCTCTTTCCAGATTTCAGGGAGATAGGGTGCCCTGCAATCTTGGTTCTCTTATAGATTCAAGAAAACATCACTGATTTTCAGTTTGTTTGCTTTTTCTTATTGTAATTTTGGAAGTGACTATATCTAAGGTCTTTACATGTTGAAGCTAAAACTGCCTCACAATCTTTTTTTTAATTTATCATTAAACGATGCAATTGACTTTTGTGGCCTTTTACCAATTCCTCCCTTTCCCCCTCCTTCTTCCCCTTTCCCACTCTTGTTACCAACATCTTTTATCTGCTTATAGTTTAATTTGCTCACTTATTTTTTATTGATTTTTGTTCTAGTTCTATTTTTTATTCTAATAGAAATAATGCAGGGATCTACAATATTTTTATATTATAACTTAATTTAAATTAAACACCTATAATTTAAATTATTGAGTACATGATTATGCATATTATTACTTTGATATCTAAAGTCATAATGCCCTTTAAAAAAACTATATTACTCTTGACATTAATAAGAGTTAATAAAAGTGCATTAATAAAAGTGCACTGCTATTATTGAACCTTCAGAATATTGTATATTACCATTTAAGAAACTGACTTTTTAAAGTTACATTTCATCTGTTTTTAATTGTGTTTATTTGGTTACAAAAATATTGGAGAATGTATACATATGTTGATATTTGTATTAACTACTTCCTCTTTCTTGACTATGTCTTTTACCCACTTATATATTGGGATCTGAAAAAGCCATCAATTTGTAAACATTTTTCATAAATTAAAAATATTAATCTTTTTCATGTTTATTGCAAATATTTTAAGTAGCATATTGTTGCTTTTAGTTTTGATATAATGTTTACTTTGAAATACATGAGTTTCCAGTGTTGTGTATTCAAATATGCCAACACTTCTCTTTGTAATTTTTTTTTTTGTTACTTTTAAATTTAGGTAGTTTTTTTCCCAATCTGGACTGATGGCTTTTTAGTAGCAGTGATGATATATATTATCTGTGAAATTTCTGACTTTTGTATACCATTTCAAGAATTATCATGCCACTGGAATTTCATCAGGGATAACTTGCTAGTATTTTTCTTTATTAGTCTTTATCCAGTTGGCACCACCTGTCACTGTTCTTGGTGATTTGATTTGACTTCAGCAGTTTGATGAGGAACGTCTTTATATTCTGAATTATAATGATTGGCATTTATTTTGTTGTTATCACATTAGGAATAAAAATTGACACACAGAATCACTGTGTGCAGAATTTTAATTTCTCATCAAACAAATGATATATTCTTCTTTGGAATTTCCTCTTACTCTGCAACTGACTCAGGTTAGGGACACTAAAACAAAATTTTTACTTCTAGTAATTTTTTATGTCAACTCTATAATGATCGATTCTTATCCTGTAGAAAGTCTGATTAGCATAAATCAAGATTCCATACACTACGTCAGCATATTATTTTTGTCTTTTTGATCCCATGGCACATTTACATATATTGAGCAAATTAAGAGCAAATGAAACAATAAGTTATTTTATAATCATGACTTTGTGTACTAGATTAACGTAGAGAGAGTGCCAAACAATAAGCATTAAAAAAGCTAAAATGTCCCTAGTGTTTCATTTCTCAACATATTAATAACATAATGGATGCTTGCTACATGTGATGGCTATTCGGAAATCTTTCAGATATTTTCAATTTGTGACACCTCTCTCCCTCCAGGCTTGGTCAATAGGAGACTTGAAGTCTTCAGAATTGAGTCAAAGACATACAAGAGCAGAGAAATTATTCACATCAGTGTGTCAAGTGTGGCCGTGACAATAGCATAGAAAGTCTATTCACTTTCTAAACTGGATCTTAGCCAAAGGCTGAGAAGTAATAACTTTCTAGACCTAATTATCTAGTCTTCTTTCTATTTCTATTTCCTGATTTTCTTCCAAAAATTTTCCCTCTGCTTAAGCTAACTAGAGCCAGTTTCTGATAATTGCAATAAGGCAATCAGATTATTTAGAGAGATATATTGATATTTACTTGTTGCACGTATCAGAAATAGCACTCCAAAGGAGAACCAAATCTTTTTTGTTTGTTTATTTGATATGGAAGAGGAAATATTATCATATTATTCTATGAATACTAAAAATCATTTGTATGGCTGCATATACAAATAGGAAGAAAAAAATATTATAAAACACCTGCTCTTTTAAATCATATTATACATGTCTCTTTCCTTAGATGATATGTCACTCACATGCTTAAGAGTACTTCAAATTATTAATTTTTAGCTTAAAAAATAAAAGTCAAGCTACATCAATTAAAGTATGTTTTATAAGCCAAATATTGTTAGAATCACATTTATCTTTACCCAGGATGAAATCATCTAAAATGACATCTTGAATCAAACCAATTTTGCAGCATATTTGCTATAGTTTCTTCTATTTGACCAAAATGTATGCCCCCAAATATCGTTATTAGGATTAGCTTGCACATTTATTTTAAGGACCTGTGTAATACTGAGGTTATTCTCTGGAATTCAATATGCATATGCATCTCAAAGAGAACATATGGAGATTATTTTGCTGTTTTTGCCAAGCTCCTTTAAAACCAAAATTTTACAGTTTGGGGAGCCAGTAAGACGTTTTCAAATGTAAGTTTGAAATTATATCATTATTTTAATTATTTTAAAATATTTACTGTTATTTTTTCCTGTAAATGAATGCAACACATAGTCCATACCATCAAGGAGCTCACAGTGACAGTGGGAGAATTGTCAGGAGCTAAGGCTCAGTGTCAGGAAATGATCCATTCAAGAGGTAGGTTTGCACTGAATCTAATTATGTTTTGTGAAGGAACAAATAGAAGGTGAAAAAGTTTAGGCTCAGGTAAAGACAATAAGGAAAGGCATGGAAAAGTGAAAGAAGAAAACACTTTCAGAGAACTGCTAGTGATGTGATTGGGGTAAAGTCTAGTGAGAGTAACAGTGAGAAATTATATAGTAAGGCAGTTTTGAGGGTTTATTGTTTGTTTTTTTAATTTTTTTGATACTGGATTACATTAATAATGTAAGGAAAGCTGTCTCAACCAGATAAGACACATTATATTTTATTAGGCATTTACGGGCAACATTGTGTCTGTTCATGGACCCATATAGGGCCTCATGTTATGCTATGATTCTGCTATCTGTGGGTGGCTCAGCTGGGCACTTCATCAGCTCTACATTGTGTCTGTTTGGCTGGAACTCTCAAGGTGGAAATATTAGTCTGCTAGGACTGCCATAATAAAATACCACAGACTGGATGGCTCAACCATCAGACATTTATTTTCTCACAGTTCTGGAGCTCAAGTTGCAGGCAGGTTTGGTTTCTCCTGACGTTTCTCTCTCCTAGGCTTGCAGACAGCTGCCCTTTGGCTGTGTCCTCATACCGCTTTTTCCTATGCATGTGCATTCCTGGTATCTTGTCCTCTTCTTATAAGAACACAGTCCTATTGGATATGGTCCCACCCTTATGACTTCATTTAATCTTATTTACCTCCTTAAAAGCCGTATCTCCAAATACAGTTTCATTGGGGCTTAGGGCTTTAACATGAATTTTGGGATAGACACAATTCAGTCCATAACAGTGGCTTTATCACTGACCTCTCTGATACCTCACTTGGGATTGTCTCCAACAGAAACTAAATTTTCTGACACCTTGATCTAGGACTTCAAGCCTCCAAAACTGTAAAACAATAAATTTCTGTTGTTTAAGCTGCCAGTCTGTGATAGTCTGTTAAGGTAGCCTGAGCACACTCATGTACCCTCCACACTTGATACTTATCACTGCGATTGCTTGGGTTATTACTAAGCTTTCTGATGTTTTCCCAGTTATTTGGTTGGCTGGAACTTGAAATAGTCTCTTTGTATATACACTCTTTTTGTCTTTTTTGTGGACTCTCAGCTAACAGAAATGTTAGAAATGATCTTCTCTAGCCAATTTATTGTCTAAATATAAAATTTGGAGTCCAGGCTGAATAAGTCAATTTTCCAGTGTTTAAAAATATATTGTTGCAGGTCAGTTTTGAATCGTTAGGTTACTTTAGTTGCTCGTTCCGGTTTCAGTTAAGAAGAGTAGCCAGAGGAAAAAACTGTGAAGTACATATGTTAGAAGGATTCTCTCCTGGCTTCATTGTACTGTGATCTAGTTACTTTTATAAAATGACTGTTTATACATAAGGCAAGAGTAATAATATTCTGTTCCCTACTGAAAGTAATGGGAGAAAGTGATCTATAATTTACTGAGAACTGAATTAAACATTTACTACTTTACAAACATGAAAACTTGATTCGGAGATGTTAATTTTTCAAGTTCATATTGATAATGCACACACTATGAGATTTGAACTCAGCTATTGCTCTTAAGATTCTGACTTTCCAGGACAATCTCTTTCTAGTAAGCGGAGCAAAATTAACTGTCAAAATAGGGAAGCTTCCTAATACCCATGTAGGTGAATTTGTCATTCGAAGCATATTTTATTTGTAAACATTTCAAATTTCTCATTTCTGTAAAAATCCAAAAGATCCATAACTGAGAACTTTAAACTTCGTGAAGCAAAGTGTAAGCTGGCATTCAGGGACTTGGAGATTAAAGGGGATTTTTCATCAAGCAGAACAACACTGATCTGCAAGCAGATTAGTACCACAGAGATCGGTCAGATTTGGTTCCTGGATTGATGTTTCCTGATAAAAGTCACAAACTACTCAATTTGTGTTTACTTAATATGGCACTGTCTTAAGTCTTATTATTATTTTCTTAGAAAAATGTTTTAGTTGTTTCTGACCCGAGAGTGTTTATAATCCAACCCTCTTAGCAAACAAAATGGGTATTTATATAAAATGCAGAAGAAAAAATGACTAGAATACATATCCTTCTTAGAAATAGATGTTACATCTAGATATTATGCAGGCTTCTCAAATAAGGTCAAGGTATAAGAGGGAGGAAGATAGCAAAGGAACAGTTAAGAATATTAATTCAAATCTGAGGAAATTGTTAACAAGTAGAAAGGATTTAGATACTAGAATAAGATAGAATAGGGATAGAATTTCACCATTTATCACTTGCCTGACTTTGGGTGAATTATCCAACTTAGTTTTTATGTTTATAAAATTATAATAATATCTCTTCTCAGATTGTTGGGAGGTTTATTTAAATTATGTACATCTCTATTTTGCTCTATCTGTGTGAAAAATGAAAAGTGATTCAGAGAATAGACAACAAGGCAGATAACACTAGTTAAAAAATGGGAAATATGCCAAGAACAGGGGAGACTTATCCTCACTAACCAGGTGGGAATGAGGAACAATGTTAAATTAGCCAAAATATCTCAAAGAAAAATACTTAAAATAGTTTAAAGACCTTGCTTCAGGGATAAGAAAATTTCTGATATCCCTACCAATTATGTGATGGTAAGAAAGTATGATGAAATTAAGTCCTATCCAGGTGAGGTATCTGATGATTGAGAAATAATCAGAAGAGGAGATGGAGACAGGAAAAGGAAGGAGACTGAATATCTCCTTGGGATGTACAACACATCTCCTCCTAGAAATTGAATTAGCCCTGCCAGAAGCAGGTCATTGGCTCTCCTGATGGCAGAGTCACAAATAAGCTTAAAGTGAAGGCAGTTGATACTCACAAATTATGATGTAAATAGGACTCCCTAATACTGGATATTGTACAACCTCTAAAAACATGTGCAGAGACCATGACATTTCCTGGGGAATGACTGGAAAAAAATAGTCTTTATTGTCAATCTTGATTTGTGGCTAATGATTTGGAATCTTGAGGTTTTCATATTGCTGGGCTAAATAACAATGTCTAGAGTTCAAGTTAACAG
>NW_007728698.1:52756-55201 GCF_000696425.1 Galeopterus variegatus | reverse complement strand
AAAAAAAAAAAAAAAAAAAAAAAAAAAAAAGAAAGAAAGAAAAGAAATGACTTACCATTATGGAAAACCTACAACACAAGTTGAGTATATATGAGGCATTACAAACAGCTTGTTTTTATAAATGGCAATCAAAACTGTGATTAATAGAACTCAACTTACAAAGGAAGTGACATGTGGTTAAACTGACATATCAAAAATACTTGATCAAGTATTTAGTGTGGAATGTGGAATTTCAACAAAACTAAAAGATTTCTTCTTTGCCACACTAATTGGACCAAGCTCAGCAGTCCCTAAATTCCAAATTAAACAAACACTTTCTGCATGTTCACTGTAGCAGTAAATTACATAATGCATTATAAATAATAGTTGAAAAGACAGTTTTCTTTTGAAACTGTGATACAGGCAAGCAAGCAAGGATAAGAGAGGCAATCAGCAGTCTACTGTTTCCTCTTTGCAGAAAAAAGTGTGTTTAGAATAGTTAGCAAAAATATGTGGGTGTCATTGGCATCTAATGCTCAAACCACCTGCTAGTTGACATTTTCACATTTTCTTGATTTGCTGGAGTTTCTAATGTCTTTTTAGTGAGTAACGTGTCATTTGAATGTAAACACACCAGTATTATATAATCTCTGTCAGGTCTATGTTTGGGAATGTTAATGTTGTCCTACGCTATTGCTAGCTGCATTTTTTTTTCTGTCCCACTAGTTTGAGAGAGAGTTGCATTCTCAGAAGTACAAGTAGGACTGAAGGTTAGAAACTGTAAATCCAAGTAACATCTAATCCAATTAGAAATTTGTTAAATAATTCTAATGAGAACATCTAGTCTTTATTCACAATATGCAGTTTTAAAAAATCCCATGTAAAGAATTTTTTCAGATGAATTATTGAAAAACAAAATAAATTCATTGTTGTATGAACGTTAATGAAACATATATTGTCTATGGTCACAGGATAAACCAATGTGTTATAAAATGTGTATTGTGCTCTAAATTATACATTTTCATTAATATTTTCATTCATTAGGTATAAAAGAGTTCATGTTGCTATTCTTCACCTGAGAATAAAACATGAGAAAAATATCAAGAGGTGATTACAGTCAACATTTTAATTGTTGCTAGCCAAAGACTAGACTTCAAAACTTTAAAACTCTATTTAAGTAAAGAATAAACAACTAACATAGAGATTAAATTCCAGAAGTCAATTTTAGCATAATAAACCAAAGTTAAAAAAAAAAGAAAGAAACAGATGAAAAGGTATGTCACTAAATTGTATGAGAAAGTAACACAAATTCAGGAAGTTAAACCGACACAAAGGTGAGAAAAAATATTTTCATCTTGTCATCCTCCTGTTTTCAAACATTATAGTGAGATACTATCCTGTAAGCCATTGTTGGCCATTAGCTTATGACCTAAAGCTTTGGAGGACAGTAAAAGGCCAGAGCAGAAGACATGAAAATGCAAGGATGAAAGATGAATGAGAGAATGAGAGGAGACTTTAGGCATTGGTTAAGTATGACAAGTCTCAAGTTGAAATAAACTGTCACAGAGTTGCTTCTTTTTTAACACAGGTTGCTATTCCAGGTAGAGGCACAGTCCTAGTGATGTGCTATCAGTCAGCTGATCAATGTGTTTATGTCCTAATTTATGGCTTACCATCCTTTTGACCTCTCCTCTAAGACAGTTAATGATTATTATTTGATATTATTTATTTGTCTACTTGTTTCTCTTTTTCCTGCAGAGGTTGTAGCACAAAGGTTCTGTCACATCACACATCTGAAAATGCAATGCTTGAACCCCTAGTCTCCCCAACTCCTCTACAGCATGCCAGAAGAGCAGCTGGTAGACCCCTAAACAAGGAATGGTCAGGGTTAGAAACAAGTTTCTGTCAACAAATGCCACTGGTACCACAAAGCTTGGAATCCAGCCTCGAATTATGACAAGGAATTACCTCATACTTCTCATATGATGAAATTTAATAATTTCAGCAGACATAGGTTAGAAGCCTTGATGTTTAAACTACTACACTTTTAAGCTTTATCCCGGAATGCAGTGGACAATAGGGAACCCACATCTCCTATTTCAAAGAGCTTCCCCAAATAAAAAACTATGGCATTCACCCATATTTATTTAATGTTTTCTGATATTCATCACCACCACCCTTGCTCTGTATAGAAGCTGAATCACCTTCTAGTACAGAGTCTGAAAAATACAGGTATTTATATTTTTATCCCCTCTTATGATCAGGGATGAGCATTTGGCCTGATCTCAGTAAACCCAAACCCAAAGGAAAGTCTGCTGTGATGCTTTAGAAAAGAATGGCACCCAAAGTTAAAAGTGAAATCTAGGAGAAAAGGCCCTCTTCTTTGACTAGATGTTGATATACTTGGTTATAATATTGATCTCTACAAGTCTTGATATCCTAAGGGAAAACCAATTATTTCTCAGG
>NW_007728698.1:51529-52462 GCF_000696425.1 Galeopterus variegatus | reverse complement strand
GGTTATAATATTGATCTCTACAAGTCTTGATATCCTAAGGGAAAACCAATTATTTCTCAGGGTGGTGAAGCAGAGAAGTGGAGGAAATTTTAACAAGTTATTCAAAATGTAATTTTTAAGAAAATTAACATTTATATTAACAACAATACCTAAAAGTACACAAGAATAATTATAATGAAACATATAATAGCTCTATATAAAAAATGCTAAAAAATGTAAAAGAAAACCTAAATGGTGGCATATACCATGTTTATGAATGGAAGCTTGTAATTTTGTAAAATAAACATTTTACCCAGATTATTATGCATATTTATTAAGCCATCAGATGCAAACCGTGAGTGTGGCTCTCTCTCTCTCTCTCTCTCTCTGTGTGTGTGTGTGTGTGTGTGTGTGTGTGTTGGGGGGAAGAGACATGGAGAGAGAGAGAGAGACAAGAGAGAGAGACAGAGATCTTAAAAGCCAAAGGTAAACATAAAATTGATAACAAGTAGCAAAGGGAAAAGTATCCAAGACAACTTTGGGAAAAATTCCAAGGTGGGAAGGCCATATATGACAAACAGCTAACATCATACCAAATAGGAAAATGTTGAAAGCTTTTTCTCTAAGAACAGGTATAAGAGGGATGACCATTTTCACTGTTCTTATTCAATATAGTACTGTGCATCCTAGCCAGAGTAACTAGGCAATAGAAAAAAAATAAAGGGCATCCAAATTGGAAAAGAGGAAGTCAAAATGTCCCTGTTTGGAGATGATATGATTTTATACATAGGAAAATCCTCAAGACTCCACGTAAAAACTCTTAGAACTGATTAACAAATTCAGTAAAGTTGCAAGAGACAAAATTAACATATAAAAATCAGTAGTGTTTCTACACACCAACAATAAACTAGATTAAAAAAATCAAGGAAGCAATCCTTTTTGCATAGATATAAA
>NW_007728698.1:48351-51182 GCF_000696425.1 Galeopterus variegatus | reverse complement strand
GAGACATTACACTACCTGACTTTAAAATATACTGTAAAGCTATAATAATCTAAACAGCATGGTATTGGCATAAAAACAGACACATGGACCAATGGAACAGAATAGAGAATCCAGAAATAAATTAATACATCTATAGCTAACTAATATTTGACAAAGGAGCCATAGATATACATTGGGGAAAGGACTGCCATTTTAAGTAAATGTGCTGGGAAAACTAGATATCCATATGTAGGAGAAAGAAACTAGATACATATCTCCCACCATATACCAAAATGAACCCAAAATGAATCAGAGACTATAATGTAAGACATAAATCTATGAAACTGCTAGAAGAAGTATAAGAGAACCACCCCAACACATTGGTCTAGACAAAGAATTTATGGAAAAACTTCTAAAGCACAGGCAACAATAGCAAAAATAGACAAATGAAATTACATCACTAAAAAGCTTCTGCCCAGCAAAAGAAACAATCGGTAGAACAAAGAGGCAACTGACAAAGTGGGAGAAAATATTTGCAAACTATGCATTTGATAAAAGATTAATATTCAGAATATACAAGAAACTTAAAACACTCAACAGCATCAAACCGAATAATCTTGTCAAAAAATGGGCAGAGGTCCTGAATAGATATTACTCAAAAGAAGACATGCAAAAGGCTGACAGGTATATGAAAAAATGCTCCATCTCACTAATTGTAAGGGAAATGCAAAACAAAAACACAGAGAGGTATTATCTCACCCCAGTTAGAATGATTACTCTTGAAAAGACAAAGATATCAAGTGCTGGTGAGGATGTGGAGAAAAGGGAACCCTTACACACTGTTAGTGGAAAGGTAAACTAAGGCAGCTATTATGGAAAACAGCATGGAGGGTCCTAAAAAAACTAAAAATAGAACTACCGTATGATCCAGCAATCCCACTGCAGGGCAGATATTTAAAGGAAAGGAAATTAACATACCAAAGAGCTATCTATAGCTCCATGTTTACTGGGGCACAATTTACAGCAATCAAGACATGAAATAAACCGAGGTGTCCATCAGCAGATGAGTGAATAATGAAAATGTAATATATGCAAACAATGGAATACATTTCAGCCAATAAAAAACAAAACAAAACAGAAATACCCTGTCGTTTGCAGTGACATAGAAAAGCATAGAAGATATTATGTTAAATGAAGTATGTGTGTATGTATATATATATACACACATATATATATATTTAATATAAAAAATATAAGAATAAAAAGTCAAGTGCATAAAGATAAATACTGCATGTTGTCACTAATGTGGGAGCTAAGAAAAAAGTTGAGCTTATAGAAGTAGAGAGCAGAATTGTGGTTACTAGAGGCTGGGAAGTGGAGGAGGGATAGGCAGAGGTTAGTTACCAGACACAGAATTATAGCTAGATAGATAAAATTAGTTCTGGTGGTCTAGAATAGTGCTAGGTACCTATAATTAACAATAATTTATTTTAAAATCTCAAAAGGCTAGAAAAGAGGGACTCAAATACTCTTATTACAAAGAAATTATAAGTTTTGTGATGAAAAATATGCTAATTAACCTGATTTGATCATCACACATTGTATACATGTATTGAAATATAACTTTTTACTACATAACTATGTATAATCAATATGTGCCAATAAAAAATAATTCATTTAGGAAAATAGTCACAAGAGAGGAAATCTAAGCATTAGAGGAGTGTCACAAAGGGAAATATAAATGTTAGGGATGGGATAATAGTAGAGTTAGCATTTATGTTAGGACTGAAGGACAGTACTAGGTTTACTAACACAGTTGAAAATAAATGGTGAACTAGCTAAAAATATTATATCAATGTTAAATTTACTGAAGTCAAAAACTGTTCTGTGGTTATGTGAGAGTGTATCGCTTTAATAAGGAAATAAATGAAGAAGTAAGAAGTATTTACAGGGAGATTGGAAAAAAGAGAGAGTGAGCAAGAGAGAACAAATGATAAAGTAAATGGGGCAAAATATTAACAATAGATGCAGCTGAGTAAAGGGTATGCAGGTGCTCTCCATACTACTTTTAATTTTTCAACTTCACTGTTAATTTGAAATCATTTCCCAATAAAATTTTTTTAAAATCAGCTCTCAGATAAGAAAAAATATAAAAAATAAATAAATAAATAAATATTTTGTTTCACTCAAACACACACACACGCACAAAACAAGGTTGGAAATTTGTTATGCCAAATATTGACTTATTTAAACTACTATCACTAAGACAGTTAACTTTGGAGCATAAATGGAAAAGTAAAAATTAGAGGAAGAAAGAGAAACCAGAACAGACTCGAAAAATGCTTAATTGTACTATGGTAAAGGTGGCATTGCCAAACAATAGGAAGATAATACATACTCTTCTTGTGGAAATATTCTTGTATAAATGATTATGAATATGGAAAATAAGAAGTATATATATATTAGGTAGATGAAATAAATGTGAACAGCAATTTTAAATTATCATATAGAAAAAATTAGCTAAAGTAGAGTTAATTTTTCTTTAAAAGATGGAAAAGCACAGACCACATGGAAAGATAGAGACACTTGACCACATGACAATTAAAATTTAGAAACACTTTTCAATAAGTTCTCTTTAAGCATAAAAATGAGTCGTAATGTCCCTTCTTTCATTTCTGATTTTGTTTTGCTTTTTTCTCTTTTTCTTAGTCTAGCTAAAAGTTTGTCCATTTTATCTTTTTTAAAACCTCAGATTAAATTTTTTTTCTGTTGCTTGTCTAGTCGGTATTTTGTCTGTTTGTGCTCTTATATTTATTTTTACCTTTTTTTTTTTTTTTTTTTTTTTTTTTTTT
>NW_007728698.1:34310-48197 GCF_000696425.1 Galeopterus variegatus | reverse complement strand
GTTCTCTTTAAGCATAAAAATGAGTCGTAATGTCCCTTCTTTCATTTCTGATTTTGTTTTGTATTTTTCTCTTTTTCTTAGTCTAGCTAAAAGTTTGTCCATTTTATCTTTTTTAAAAACCTCAGATTAAATTTTTTTCTGTTGCTTGTCTAGTCAGTATTTTGTCTGTTTGTGCTCTTATATTTATTTTTACCTTTTTTTTTTTTTTGCTAAGTTTGGGCTTCATTTGCTCTTTTTTATGTAGTTCTTTGAGGTGTAATGTTAGCTTATTTATCTGAGATTTTCCCTCTTTTTGAATATAGTGTTTATTTTCATAATGTTTCCTCTTAGTTCTGCTTTTGCTGCATCCCACAAGTTTTGGTCTATAGTTTTGTACATGTCCACTGTTTTCTTATTGATTTTCTGTTTGGAGGTTCTATCCATTATTTAAAGTGGGGTGTGGAAGTCTCCTACTAATATTGCATTTTTGTCTATTTATCCCTTTAGATCTGTCAATGTTTGCTTTATATATTTGGATGTTCTGATGTTGTACACCTTAAATAGACACAGTAAAAAATTTTTTTAAAGGCTGCAGTGTGTAAAGATTTTTTGTTCTGGTATATAATTTTTTTAACTTCTCAAAAAATACACGTGCATATGCCCACACGAACACACACACACACACACACACACATCCTTCCACCTTACTGAGTAAAGTCATTAACAGAAATACCTTGAAAATACTGTTAAGATTTTTTTAAATACACATATAGTTTTGTTTATGTTAAATATCCATATAGGTTTTATTATCAAGATTTTCTAAATGTGTTTAAACAGTGTCATATCTACTTAGTAAATATTAGAAAGCATGTGACAGCTGTAGACAGTAAAAATAGATAATTCAGTGTTCCAAAATGAAAAATAGGAGGAATTATATTGTTGGGAATACATTACATAATTTTATGCTTTTTAACTGTTCACAGATTTCCATAAGGCATGAATGATGCATTTTTTATTGTAATTTTAATTTTTCAAACATGGCTTAACATACTCAGATTTTCAAACTGCTATATAATGGTAGCTATAGACTAGTAAATAATTCAGACTTTGGAAAATAAATCATCTTTGGACTTCGTTGTGATTCTTTTCTTTAGGGCCATAAGGCAAGCACACATAATGGGAGGGGAGAAATTCGCCTTAATGGAAAAGTTGTTCTGGTGCCAACCATCTTGGGGAAAATATTAAGGACAGAAAATAAGAACTTCTTAATATTAGGCTTTGTAAGTGTGCTTGAAATAAGAAATTTTCCCTCTATCTGGGACTTGAGGTCAATTTATTTGGGTTTCCAAGGCCTGGAGTAGATTTCTTGGTCTAGGAGGCAGGGACCCACACAGAAAAATAAAATTAAGACCGTCTAAGGTGTTGTGGGCTTAGGCAGTAGTTTAAGGTTATTATTTTTGATGTGTGTGTATGTTCCTGTTATCCTAAAATCCTCAGTAAGGTTTTGTTAATTTTACATTCTGCTCTAAGTTGTTTTATAGAAAGTTAAAAGGTCAATGCCGATGGTTTAAGTGACCAGGAGAGCAGTGTATCATCTCACTACAAACAACACATACTATGGTCACCCCAAAAAAGAATCAAAGACAATGTGAGGGATAGCAGTAGTCATTAATGAAGGGCAGCTCTAAACAGCAAGGTGGAAATGTCTCAAGGATTCTGTGTTGCAAAGTCAGTATTGTGAAGTGAAGAGACAAGAATCAGAAAAACTTCTTCAGGAAAACTCAGATGTATCTGGAGAATCTGTTAGTGGGGGCTAAATCTCAGGAATTTTGCTGATGGGAGATTGTGATGTAATGTTTCAGGTATTAAAAAAAAGAGAAAGAAGCTATATTTTTCAGAAAATATTATGAGACAAACAAGAAGTGTAAATTTTGCTAGTACAATGGCTATATGTATTGACATAGATTTAAATATATAAGTAGATATGAATTGACATATTTTTTCCATTAAAAATAGGAGCTGTTTTGGATTCAAGAAGATACTGGTAAATGTGTACTAATTTCTTTTTTTTTTTTTTTGTCTTTTTCATGACTGGTAAGGGGATCACAACCCTTGGTGCGTTGTCACCCTCACTGCGCTCAGCCAGTGAGTGCACCGGCCATTCCTATATAGGATCTGAACCCGCAGTGGGAGCGTCGCTGCGCTCCCAGCGCCGCACTCTCCCGAGTGCGCGACAGGGTCGGCCCAAAATGTGTACTAATTTCTAACATGCAGAGGAAACCTTTTTCCATTTGCTCACAAACCTCACAGTAGGCAAGGTAAAATTGCCCTAGAATGCTGTAAAAATCCCACACACTTGAATTTAATTTTGAAATTTTAAAACTGGAATATTGAAAATTCCAAGAAGCTAATATACTTCATAAGGATAAAAGTGAAATAAGTACTTTTGAAAAATTTAATCCGTAAATGTTACAGAGTATTTCTGTCCATTTGGTGAGCGATTTCATAGTTCAAAGATATTACTATAGATATAAGTTATTTTATTTATTATATCTCCTCACAAGAAGAAAGCAACTTAATCAGGGCTAACCAATAAATGCATTTTAATTGTTTAGCTCTTTCATAGCTTTGTCAATTGTTTTATTTAGTCTACACTTTTACTTATTTATTTTTCAGTGGGGAGACAAATAATGACAGAAAGGGAACTTCAATCAGTTCAAAACATAGATGTACAAGATTTGAATAAGTGTCTTTATGACATATCTCTAAAAATAGGTATATGAAGCACATATTTAAAAAAAGAATTCAAATGAACTAATGTTCTGTAGGAAAAAAACACTCATTTTAAAAGAGAGAGCAGGTGTTTGGGGAAATGTGTTACACAGGGGTATGTTTGAATCATTTGAGATCTAATTCAAGCACTTTCTTTGGTTGCACACTAGCTTTCAGCTTCAAAGTTCCTTACAAATAGCAGCTAACTCGGTCTATCACATCACATAGGTGGAAGACGAATTGAAAGAAAAATGGTTAACTTGCTTTTCCAATGCTACAGAGAGAAGTTGCAGCAGCCGGCCAAATTTCCAATATTTCCTGCATCATTTTAATTCCCTGTGTTTCCATATGGTGTATTATAAAGTTCAGTAGATGGTAGCAAAATAACTCCCATTTATAACTTTCTCAATTGTACTCTTAACTATGTCAAGCCAGTGTGTAATAATAAATTATTTCTAAATTGCAGTGTTTGAAGAGAGAGTTTTAATTTTGTTTTCCAGTACAGCACCTTAACAAGCACAGACATATAAATAAATGATATATAAAATGCTGTGGCTTTGGACTTTATAAATCACTGATTCTCCCTTGATTCACAGTGAGAATGAAGTTTTTTTCACTGAACATTACCTCAGGCAGGAAAAAGCAAGATTTTTATCACCCCAGTTAAATGTACTAGGCATTTTGTTATAATATTTGGTGCAATTTATTAGTATTAATGCACTATAAGAGATAGGCATGGTAGAAAAATAAAATAGGCCCTGTGGAATATATTCCAGTAACTTATTTACACTAAGATCTAAGGCCATTTAATTCTCCAATACAAGAGCGTGGGTGGCTGGTTTCTTCCAGGTGATAACTCAGATGTCATGTGTCCTTAAGTCCCTCCTAATGTTATCATCAATATATGAAGAAATAACATTGCATCTACTACAAAGAGAAATGTATTTAAGGCTGACAGACCTATACATAATTCTTTTAAGGATTATATAAATGTGCTAGTTGTGTCTCAAAATTTATTAATTTTTCTTTTCTTTTGTTTGGACTGTTATAAAATATACAAAAAAACTGGGCAGCTTATGAAAAACAGAAATTTATTTCTCACAGTTCTCGAGAGTGGGAAGTCCAAGACCAAGGATCGAGCAGATATGGTGTCTGGGGAGGAGGGCCCTGTTCCTCACAGATGGCACCTTCTACTTGTGCTCTCACAAGGCGGAAGGAGCTACCTAGCTATCTTTTATAAGGGTCCAAATCCCAATCACTCGGACTCTGCCCTCATGATCTTATCACTTCCCAAAGGTCTTCACCTCCTAATACCATCACATTAGAGAAAAGGATTTAACTCATAAATTTTGGGGAGGACACAAACACTTAGACCATAGCACCTGTAGTTATAGATATGCCAGATTTTACTTGGTCACGCTGACAGGTAAGTGATATAATAGAAATATGCACAAACACACACATGCATAATCAAAAACACAACCCCCCCCACAAACACATACCTACAACATATATTTAACCTTCTTTGTTAAAAAATGAATTTTTATTTGATTTAAAATTGCTCTCTATCTATTCAATATTTTACTTTTAATAAATATCTTACTTTTAATAAGTTTAATTTGCCCACATTATATGCCCTATCAGGTCAGGTTCCATGCAGACACCTAGGCTTACAAAGACTCCATCACCTGAAGCACGGTGTCCTTAATGGTTACGGCAGGGTAACAGAAAGAGTGAATCACGGATTGGCTTTTCATTGACTCAGTCTGGAAGTCAGGAATAAATATTTGATTGCTTAAGTATAGCAGAATAATATTCTTTGGATGAACCATTTTATAGTTCAAACTTAAAAATAACAGAAAAAGTAAAAGCAGTCAACAAAGTAAAACTTCAATATTTTTGAAAGGCAGGTGACTAAAGATAAATCTGGGGGAGGGGGTGGAAAAAGATGGCCAACTAGGAGTCATTGTTCATCTCTCCCACAAAGACAGAAAATATATCAAATGCACAACTACACTTGGATGAAAAAAAACAAGAGAGAGCCGGAGCACATCAAAGGAGAAGCCGAGACTGGTGAGTGCAGAAACTCATGATAGCCACGTAGAGAACAGAAGAAAACTCCTGGCTATCATTACCCCATCCCCCAACCAGGAGCAGCAAGGACCCAGGAGTCGTCCTGAAAAACCTGGACAACAGGAGGTGAGCTAGTGCTGCCCCATGGGCCAGGGTCCCAACCCACAGGAGAATTTGCACCACCCCTGCAGCTGCACACTCAGTGTTGGAATCTGCTGTGATCCCATGCTACTGCATTGGCAAGGAAGGGATTCATGTGGAGCTGCCCCCATCTACCAGGTCCTAGACTGCTGCAGTGATCACAGTTTTGATACCAATACCTCAGGGCACTTTTCTTTAATCAGCAGCAGTTCCAAACCCCTGAGGCCAAATCATCAATCCAGGTCACCTACACCTGAGCCCACACAGCGTCCTGTGTCCTAGGAATGGGCAGTTCAGTGCAGTGAGGGTGCCACCTTCAGGACAGAGAGGGTCAGCGTGCACACCTAATAGCGCTAGAAAGCTGCCTAAACAGGGCTTCTAGTTACTACTGGTAACCCCACTTTCTTTGGTGAAACACTCTTGCTATTCTTACAACCACAAGGAGATGGTGGAGGACTTGTGTGATTCTCAGGCAGAGACCCACTCCTGCAGCACCAGTGAGACTGCCAGGGCTGCCTGCCTCAGCAGAGGGGCTTCAGAGGAATTCAACATCTCTCCTGAGTGCACAGCAACCTTGAACAGGGCAGCCCAACTCTGCTGCAGAGCTTCAAAGTGTCCCATTACCTCTTTTAGGGTCACTGGGGCCTGTCCAAAACTGCAGCAAACTTGTCCAGAGTGGCCACACCAGCTGAACAGCTACCTCTTGGAGGTGAAGGGTCTCACTCAAAACTGCTAACACCTCACCCAGAGTGGCCCACTTCAACAGTGGTGCTGCAGAGCATCCCAGTGCACCTCCTGAGAGTACAGGGCCCCACTTGTGAATCCAGTGCCTTACTCAGTGTTGCCTGCTTCAACAGCAAAACTAGAGAGCACCCAAATGCCTCTCCTGTTCATTTGATATACTACTGTGTGCTAGAGTCTGTTTTACGTTATAAAACAGTTCCTGCTTTCATGGACTTTGCATTCTAGTGGGAGGAGAACTATTAAAGGAAGTGCTGTCAAGAATATAAAAGCCAGCAGTAGGACAGAAATTGAGTGAGCAGATACATTGGACAAAGGGGCCCATGAATCTCTGTCTCAGGAAATTATATTTAAGCAAAGACCTAGACAATAAGAAGATGCTGAAGTGTGATTAGAGATGTAATTTTGGGGTGGATCAGTGCCCATTTATTTAGGTAACATTTCAGACAATAGATAAATAAAAGGAAAACAAAATTCCCACTGGTATTTTAATATTGAGATAAGATGTCGGCCCAATGAAACTGTATTTAAAATAGAAACATGCTAACAATATTAGAAACAAATTAAGCAGTCAGGAAATGTAGTGAAAGTAGAGTTCCAATACACAAGATCAACTACAATTGAAAAAAATGCAGAAAGAAACAAAAAAAATCCTCAGGCCTCCTCTTCAGAGGTAGGAAGACTAGGCACTCAAGTAGCAGCTGGATTTAGCTTTTTCACTTTCACAAGAGGACATAGGACATAATATTCACCCAGCTGATTTGTAAATAAATTCCCTTTAATTAACAACATAGAACCAGGCCAAAGATCATGATATTGAAATATTCGATGGTCATCTTTTGTTAAAGTTCCGGTTGAAAAAATGGATACATTTGTTAGACAGCTTCTCTTATTTGAACTACTTCATATGTTCTGTTTCCTTGAATCAGGCTAAATGATCAGGAAGCTGGCTACTTTGGCCACTTTGTTTTTCTGCCCACCCCAAACTGTGAAAATAAACCCATGCTCTGGTACCACTCCATTGAACAATATTGAGGACTGTTGTGAACATGAAATGTAACAAGCAACTCTCTCTCTCCATCCTCTCACTCCATTTATTGAAGGAAAGTAGCCACCAACATTTCTTGCATCATTAAATTTGCCTCCAGTGCAAGATCCACGTGTGGAATTTCTTTCTTAATAAAGACCTAGGAAATGATTTTTTTTTTTTTTTTTTTTTTGCTCTGAGAAATCAGTGCGTGTGTCCCTGATGGCTGAAAATTTATCTATTCTTTTAAGCTAGATTTGTAGTTCAACTCTAATTTTGTAAGATTTTGTCTTACATATCTAAATTTTATATTGCTCCTTACTTTAGATTGTTTCTTCTTTTTGTACTTTTCATGACCCTGATTTTTACAAATTTATTTTTCTCCTAAATTACTTTATTAAAGATTCCTTCGATCTCATGTGAAATCAAGTAGATTATAATTAAATAAATAATGCAAAAAACTATCATGACTGCCTCTTTTTCACTTTCTGGTGTAAAGGAGAAAGTGTGAATAAAATCTCTCATGAAAAAAATACAAACGAATATTATGAAAATAATGTTTCTAATACCAAGGTTACTTTTGAGGAAACTGGAGTATTGTATAAAATTCAAATATTAATTTGTGGAACAAGGTCTTGAAGTACAATATACTAATGCAACTAGGAGAGGAACTTCTTCCAGCTACCTCAGAAATTGACATTTTGTTTATACAAAATGAATGTTTATACAGAAAGAAAGAACAGTCTTTC
Organism: Galeopterus variegatus; assembly: GCF_000696425.1. Taxonomy (NCBI): domain Eukaryota; kingdom Metazoa; phylum Chordata; class Mammalia; order Dermoptera; family Cynocephalidae; genus Galeopterus; species Galeopterus variegatus. Next base: position 40,715 of record NW_007728698.1, on the reverse strand, counting down.
CTTTCCGTGCAAATTTCACAGCCAAATCTTCTGTGATTGCCATAATATGGGAAAATACGTATCACTCCTGCCAGAAAGAGTAAGCCTTGGGCTGTGAACCTTGCCCTTCACTCACTAATATTCTTCTTGGCTGTCAATATGTATCAATATTCAATATTCTTTCTGGGTGCTTAATTGCTCCTCATATCCAGCATCAGCCAACGGGATGACTACTGAAATTCCACAATTCCTACATACCAAAATATTCTCAATGAATGGCAACATGTAATAAACAAGAAATGATTAATTACGTGAATAATCAGTAATATTTATAAATCTTGGAGCAGACCAGCAAACAGAATTTTAATATAGAACAATGAGTGAACACTAGCTAACCCAGCACTAATTTTGATAGTATGAAAATGACATAAAATTTCAGGGAAAGAGCAATAAAACAGAACTGGCAGCCAGGAAACAGGACCTATTACACACCAGCTTATTATATGATGAAAGAGAAAGTACAAATCAAGGAGGATGAGAATTTAAACAGTGTTGAGATAACTAGTTAACTACTTGGAAAATTGATACAGTTGGAGTCCTATCTTATAACAAATATCAAACTATTCTAAATGAATAAAAATAAAGTTATTTTAGGTAGATTATTTTTTATTCAAATAGTAGAAGACATTACAAAGCAGAATATGGATAGGTTTAACTACAATATTTTAAAACTGTGCATATACAATAGTAGTCAAGCCTACAGATCAGAAAATGGGAATAGATTTATTGTTATTATGGCATATTTATTTTTTATTAGATAAAGAACATGAACACAGCAAGAAGATGAAAACACCATGACTTTAATTAAAAAGAAAGCAAAGGCAATGAACTGATAATTCCTTTAGGCATACAAGTAGCAAGAAAACATATAAAAATGTCCTACCTCCCTAGTCACTGGAGAAATAAAGTTTAAAACCAAACTAGAAAAAAAAAATGACCTAGGCTAGTAAGTATCTATAAGACCTTGTTTTGAGAGTGGTAACTAGAATATTCTTTTATAAAGCAGTTTGATAACACATACGTACATTAAAATGTTTCTGTGTCTAATCTAGAAATTTTACAACTGCTTAACCATGCTGAGAAATACTTACTGTTTAACACTGATATACACAAAAGTATTAAATGTAGTTTTCTTTATAACAGAAGCATTTGAAAATAGCCTACATTTCCAAACATAGGGAAAAGGTTATGTACATAGTGATGAATTCACTTAATATAATTGTATGCAGCCATCAAAATTATTTATTGCAATTAGGTAATGTTACTGGAGTGCACTGAGAAAAATACTTATTTGGTGAATATATTAAGAAAAAAAGCAGGACTAAAATAAAATACAATATGATTCAATTATTTAAACATTACTACAAAGGGAACAATTTGAAGGAACCACACACTGACAGTAGTCATGAATGAGTACTTATACTGCAGGTAGAACAGTTTTTTACATCTATGTTTATCTTTTAATGAATATTATAATAACAAATTTACTTTGAAAAGAATAAATTACATGTAGTGTATAGCATTTCTACATTACCTCTGAATATTTTTCTAAAGCAATAACATATTTTGCAGAATGTCACCTCTAGTTATTCCTAAAATGTTTATTATTGCTATAGATATCAGTGATTTTATTTCATACAAGACAGGTATTTAATACTTTGAAAAGTGCCAAGTTATCCAGCACACATTATTATAAGGAAGATATGTCATAGCAATTAAGATCACCAATTAGTGTCAATTATAACCTGTCTTGCCTGTCAATGAAGCATCCCTATGAGAATAGTTAGAGAAATTTGCTTCTTTTTAGGTCCTGGAATTGAGGGATTTTATTGTCATCAAGTTTGAATCCAGTCATTATAGGAACATAAAGGTTAAATGAAGGCTGTACAAATTAAGACTTATAATAGATCCTGGTGTTTTCTAAAATTAGTTTTACTGTTAACTTTTCAATTTGTGACATTGAAAAGTATACATATGAGATTACATTAAGGTTTAGAAATGTGCTAAGTCTAATGAGGAGTGTAATTTAGTATTTTTAGAGGTCGGTATTTGAATAAAATTTCTATAAAATACATTCTGACTGTGTTTTTATAGGTTCCATAGAATATTCTCAACTGAACTGATGCTGCTTTTAAAAAATGAAAAAAAAATCACTTTTCAATGCAAAAATATCATCTTTCACAAGCCTTTTGGTATTGCTTTTAAAAAATGGAAGGAATTATAGCCATTTATCTTGAATTATGATGGAATTATTTGTCTATGCACTATAAATTTGCTTTTCTTGGCACCTTATTTTAAAAAATTCTTTTATTTTTTGAAGAAATGAGAGATAAATTAGTGAATACTGTACATATAGGAACATTCAAAACAGGAGAAGACTAATTTCTTCAGGTCTAAAAACATTAAAGAAAACCGAAAAACAAAAACAGCCACAACTATTACACCCAACTAAACAGCAGTAAGAACAGCTTCTGTGGATCCAGCACTATGTTTTCTCAAAGGGCATCGAAACATTCTATTTGTTTGTATGTATGCCAGTGACCGAACCTTACCGAACATGATTTTCTTTATGTTTTCATTGTATTTGGCAATGCTGATATATCCTACTTTCTAAAATTGTTTTTTCCCAATTTTTTTGGACACTGCATTTTCTGGTGTTTTTCTGCCTGCCTTACATCCATCAGCTGAGATCCAGGTCTCTCTGATTGAAACAAGGAATAAGCCATGAGTCAGTTTCATGAAAGCCATAAGCATGTCTGTGAGAATCAGTGGAAATGACACATGTGAAGTTAAGACCACAGAGATGACGGGTGTTAAAAATCACTCAGTTCTAACCTCCCCATCTCATCTAAGGTGGAGAGAAGAGAGAAAGAAAGTAAGAGACACTTGTGAAGGTCACAGCTCATGGAAAGAGGTTTACTGAAAGAGTGATACTTCATCATAAAATTATACATTTTCCCTTCACCATTCCTTAACACCTCTGAAGAGCACTCAGAGGAAAACTTACAGCTGAAAATTCCTATGTTGAAAAAGAAGAAAGACGTCAAATCAATAACTTAACTTTGCTCCATAAAGAATTACAAAAAGAGCAAACTAAACTCAAAGCTAACAAAAAGAAGGATATAATAAGTATTAAAATAGATATAATTGAAATAAAGAATAGAAAAATAGAAACAGTAAAACCAAAAGCTGCATCTTTGGAAAGATTAATAAAATTGTTATTTATTTATTTATATATGCTTCAATTGGAATATAGCTGATTGTACACATCTGTGGGCTACAGCATTGGATATCAATACCTCTGTGCAATATGTGATGTTCAAATCAGGATTATTAGTATATTCAACATTATACATTGTAACCAGTTTTCATGGCCCTTTCCCATCTCCAGTAACCTCAGTTCTGTTTTCTTCTTTTGAAAGTTCAGTGTATTATTGTGATATTGTATACCTAAAGGCATACAAATTACCAAAAAATAACTCACGATCAAATAAGAAATCTGAATAGACTTTAAAAATGAAGTAAAAATCAGAAACCTCACACCAAAGAAATGGGCCGGGTTACTTCAGTGATTAATTATACCAGCAATTAAAAAAAAAAAAAAACTTAACATGAATACTTTTAAAATTCTTCCAAACAATGAAAAAGGGGAAACATTTCCTAACTTGTCCTATAAGGTCAGCATTGCTTTGGTACCAAAACTAAAGGTACCACAAGAAAACAAAAGAATAGACCAATATCCTTTATGAAGATAGATGTAAAAATCCTCAATAAAATACTAACAAACTGAATCCATAGCATATTAAGAGGTTTATTTACCATGGCTAAATGGGATTTATTCTAGGAATGCAAGGGTGATCAAATATATGCAAACCAGTCGATATCATATACCACATTAACAGAATAAAAGAACTCGCATAATTGTCTGAGAAAAAGCATTTGATGAAATTCAACATCTTTTCATGATAAAAACACTTAGCAAAGTAAAAATAGGAATTTTCTCAAAATGACAAAGAGCATTCTGAATAAACCACACCTAACATCATACTCAGTGGCGAAAGAATGAACTCTGTCTCCCTGTGATTAGGAAAAAGACAGGCATCCCATTTTCAATACTGTTATTTAATGCTCTATTGAAAGATCTAACCAGAGAAATTAGGCAAAAAAGAAAAAAAAAAGAAATAAACAACATCAAAATTGGAAAAGAAAAAGTAAAATTTTTCCATCTGCAGAAGGAATGATCTTGTCTATAAAAAAATCCTAAAAAATCCATAAAAAATGACTAAAGCTAATTGAATAATTTAGCAAAGTTCTTGGGTACTAGATCATTCAAAATATAGTTGTATTTCTATACGTTGTCAATGAAAGAAAACAATTCCATTTATAATAGCATCAAAAAAGTAAAATACTTACAAATAAATCTAACTATAAAGGTACAAGATATGTATGCTAAAAACTACAAAATATTATTAGACAAAAATAAAAGAAGGTCTAAAAAATTGAAAAATATCCTTTGCTATTGAATTGCAAGACAAATATTGTTAAGAAGGCAATACTACTAAAGCTATTTATACATTCAGTGCACTCTTTGTCAATATCCTAACAGCCTTGCAAAAATTGAAAAACCTATTCTAAAAATCCATATGAAAGTGCAAGGGTCCCCAAATAGATAAACCAATCTTGAGAAAGAGCAATGTTGAGGATCTCACACTTCTTGATTTCAAAAGTTTCTATAAAGCTATAATAATCATAACAATTTCATATTGGCATAAGGATTTTATACACACACACTATATATGTATACATGTATATATATATGTATACATGTATATATAAAATCAATGGAATAGAATTGAACATCCAGAAATAAACCCATACATCAATGATCAAGTAATTTCTGACAAGGGAGCCAAGACCATTGAATGGGGGAAGAATTATTTTCTTAACAAATGATGCTGGAATAAACGGGTATAATGCAAAAGAAATAATTAGTATACTCAACATTGCAAAATGCAGTTATTTTTTGTAACCTTTTACCAATTTCTCACTAACCCTCCTCCTCCTCTTCCTTTCCCACCTCTAGTGGCCTCAATTCTGTTCTCTTCTTTTGAAAGTTCAAAAATTAATTGTGGTTGTTGTATCTTTCTTTTTTATGTATATATTTATGCGGTGTTTTTTGTTTGATTCCACTTATGAGTGAGGACATGTGATATTTGATTCTCTGTACCTGGCTTATTTCGCTTAATATAATTTTCTCTAAGTTCATCCATGTTGCTGCAAGTGGTAGAATTTCATTCCCTTTAATCTAGAGTACTATTCTACTGAGTATATATACCAACACTTTCTTTATCCAGTCATTCACTGATGGATATTTAGGTTGGTTACAACTCTTGGATATTGAAAATAGAGCAAAGATAAACATGGAAGTACAGTATCCCTTTGACATGATGGTTTCTATCACTTTGGGTATATACCCAAAGCCAGTAGGATTACAGCTCTATCTGTAGATGTTTGAGGAACTTCTATACTGTTTTCCATAATGGCTGCACTAATTTACAGTCCAGACAACAGTGTAGGAGGGGTATGCTTACTCTGCATCCTCAGTAGCATAAGTTATTTTCTGTCTTTTTTTTTCTTCCAATTTTTATTTTATTTTGTCGATAAACAATATGGTTGATTATTGTGGCCCATTACCGAAACCTCCCTCCCCCCTCCCTCTTCCCCCTCCCTCCCTACAATCTCCTTTCTATTTGCTTGTATCAACTTATTTATTTTTAGCTCCCACCAATAAGTGTGCACATGTGATATTTCTCTTTCTGTGCCTGACTATCTTCACTTAATATAATTCTCTCTAGGTCCATCCATGTTGTTCCAAATGGTAGTATTTAATTCTTTTTTATAGCTGAGTAGTATTCCATTGTGTAGATGTACCACATTTTTTGTATCCACTCATCTGATGATGGATGTTTGGGCTATTTCCAACTCTTAGCTATTGTAAATAGTGCTGCAATGAACATTGGGGAACAGGTATACCTTCAACTTGATGATTTCCATTCTTCTGGGTATATTCCCAGCAGTGGAATAGCTGGATCATATGGTAGATCTATCTGTAATTGTTTGAGGAACCTCCATACCATTTTCCATAGAGGCTGCACCATTTTGCAGTCCCACCAAGTGTATGAGAGTTCCTTTTTCGCCACAACCTCTCCAGCATTTATCATTCAATGTCTTTTGGTTATTAGCCATCCTAACTAGGGTGAGATGGTATCTCAGTGTGGTTTTGATTTGTGTTTCCTGAATGCTGGGTGATGTTGAGCATTTTTTCATGTGTCTGTTGGCAATTCATATATCTTCCTTTGAGAAATG
>NW_007728698.1:13714-33310 GCF_000696425.1 Galeopterus variegatus | reverse complement strand
CTGTTGGTTGTCTTTTAACTCTGTTAATTGTTTCTTTTGCTGTACAGAAGCTTTTTAGTTTGATATAATCTCATTTGTTAATTTATCCTTTGGTTGCCCCTGCTTTTGGGGTCATATTCATGAAGTCTGTGCCCAGTCCTACTTCCTGAAGTGTTTCTCCTATGTTTTCTTTGAGAAGTTTCATTGTTTTAGGGTGTATAATTAATTCTTTAATCCACTTTGTGTTGATTTTAGTATATGGTGAGAGGTATGGGTCTAGTTTCATTCTCCTGCATATTGATATCCAGTTATCCCAGCACCATTTGCTAAAGAGGCATTCTCTTCCCCAGTGTATTGGCTTGGTGCCTTTGTGAAAGATCAATTGGCAGTAAGTGTGTTTGTTGATTTCTGGATTCTCTATTCTATTCCATTGATCATTGTGTCTGTTTTTATGCCAGTACCATGCTGTTTTGGTTATTATAGCTTCATTGTATAGTTTAAAGTCAGGTAGTGTTATGCCTCCAGCTTTATTTTTTGCTCAAAATTGGTTTGACTATGTGTGGCTTTTTGTTATTCCATATAAATGTATAGATGGAAAGTATCTCAACAAAATTAAAACCATATATGATAAACCCACTGCCAATATCATCTTGAATGGGGAAAAGCTGAAAACTTTCCCTTTAAGAACAGGAACTAGACAAGGATGCCCACTCTCACCACTCCTATTCAACATAGTGTTGGAAGTAATAGCCAGAGCAATCAGAGAAGAGAAGGAAATAAAGGGCATCCAGATTGGAAAAGATGAAGTTAAACTATCCCTCTTCGCGGATGACATTATCCTATATATCAAACAGCCTAAAGCCTCTACAAAAAAAAAAAAAAAAAACAAACTCTCGGAGTTCATAAATGATTTCAGCAAAGTAACAGTGCACAAAATCAACACACAAAAATCAGTAGCATTTCTATTCTCCAATAGTGAACATGCAGAAAGACAAATCAAGAAAGCTTGTCCATTTACAATAGCCACCAAAAAAATAAAATGCTTAGGAATTGAGTTAACTAAGGGTGTGAAAAATCTGTATAATGAGAACTACAAACCACTGCTGAGAGACATTAAAGAGGACACAAGAAGATGGAAAGATATCCCATGCTCTTGGATTGGTAGAATCAACACTGTGAAAACGCCCATACTACCCAACGTGATATACAAATTCAATGTAATCCCCATCAAAATTCCAAATACATTTTTCTCAGAAATGGAAAAAACTATTCTCTGCCTTTTTTTGATAAGAGCCAGTCTAAGTGGGGTGAGATGATATCTCAATGTGGTTTTGATTTGCATTGCCTGAATTGTGATATTAACCATTTTTTGATGTGTCTACTGGCCATTTCCTTTGAGAAATGACTATTCAGATCCTTTGCCCATTTTTTAAATCAAGTTACTTGTTATTTTACTGTTAATTTGTTTGTGTTCCTTGTGTATTCTGGTTATTAATCCCTTGCTGGATGTATAGTTTATAAATATTCCCTCCCATTATGTAGGTTATCTCTTTGCTCTATTATTGTTTGCTTTCTTGTACAAAATCTTTTTAGTATGATATAATCCCATTTGTTTATTTTTTCTTTTGTTACTTCTGCTTTTGGGGTCTTATTCATAAAATCTTTGCCCACTCTTATTTCCCTCAGTGTTTCCCCTATGTTTTCTTTTAACAGTTTTATAGTTTCAGGTCCTATATTTAAGTCTTTAATCCATTTTGAGTTGATTTTTGGTATATACCTTGAGGTATGGGTCTAGTTTCATTCTTCTACTTATGCATGCCCAGTTATTCCAACACCATTTATTGAAGAGGCAGAGTTTTCCTGGTTGCATTTTCTTGGTGCTTTTGTCAAAGATCAATTGGCTATAAGTATGTGTTGATTTCTGGGTTTTCTATTCTGTTCCACTGGTAAGTGTTTTTATGCCAGAATCATGCTGTTTTGATAACTATAGCTTTGTAGTGTGATTTGAAGTCAGTCAGTGTTATGCCTCTGGCTTTATTTTTTGTCTTAAGATTGCTTTGGCTATTCAGGGTCTTTTGTTCCATATAAAGGTTAGGATTATTTTTCTATTTCTGTAAAAAATTCCATTACTATTTTCATGGGGATTGCATTGAATCTGAAGGTTAATTTGGGAAGTATGGGTGTTTTCACAATGTTGATTCTTCCCAATCCATGAGCACAGAATATACTTCAATCTTTTTGTGCCTCTTCAATTTCTTTCAGTAGTGATTTGCAGTTCTCATTGAGAGATCTTTCAGCTCCTTGGTTAAATTGATTTCTAGGTGTTTTATTTTATTTTATTTTATTATTATTATTATTATTTTGGTGACTATTGTACATGGGCTTGCTTTCTTGATACCTTTTTTTGCTAGTTGGTTATTTGAATACAAAATTGCTACTAATTTTTGCATGTTTATTTTGTATCCTGCAACTTTACTGAAATCATTTATCAGCTCTAACAGTTTTTTTTGGTAGAGTCTTTAGGTTTTTCTTTATGTAGGATCATGTCATCTGCAAACAGGGACAGTTTGACTTTGTCTTTTCCAATCTGGATGCCTTTATTTCTTTTTCTTGCCTGATTGCTCCGATTAGTATTTCCAATATTATGTAAAATAGAAGTGGTGAAAGTGGACATCCTTTTCTTGTTCTTGTTCTTAACAGAAAGCCTTTCGGTTTTTCTCCATTAAGGATGATATTGGCGGCAGTTTTGTTGCATATGGCTTTTATTGTGCGGAGATACTTTCTTTTTATACATAATTTGCTGAGACAATTTATCACGAAAGAATGTTGAATTTTATCAAATACCTTTTCTGCATCTGTTGAGATGATCATATGGTTTTTGTCCTTGATTTTGTTGATGTGGTGAATCACATTTATTGACTTGTGTATGTTGAACTATCCTGGATCCATGGGATGAATCCCAGTTGATCATGGTGTATACTTGTATTCTGTTGGCTATATAAAGGTTAGGATTATTTTTCTATTTCTGTAAAAAATTCCATTACTATTTTCATGGGGATTGCATTGAATCTGAAGGTTAATTTGGGAAGTATGGGTATTTTCACAATGTTGATTCTTCCCAATCCATGAGCACAGAATATACTTCAATCTTTTTGTGCCTCTTCAATTTCTTTCAGTAGTGATTTGCAGTTCTCATTGAGAGATCTTTCAGCTCCTTGGTTAAATTGATTTCTAGGTGTTTTATTTTATTTTATTTTATTATTATTATTATTATTTTGGTGACTATTGTACATGGGCTTGCTTTCTTGATACCTTTTTTTGCTAGTTGGTTATTTGAATACAAAATTGCTACTAATTTTTGCATGTTTATTTTGTATCCTGCAACTTTACTGAAATCATTTATCAGCTCTAACAGTTTTTTTGGTAGAGTCTTTAGGTTTTTCTTTATGTAGGATCATGTCATCTGCAAACAGGGACAGTTTGACTTTGTCTTTTCCAATCTGGATGCCTTTATTTCTTTTTCTTGCCTGATTGCTCCGATTAGTATTTCCAATATTATGTAAAATAGAAGTGGTGAAAGTGGACATCCTTTTCTTGTTCTTGTTCTTAACAGAAAGCCTTTCGGTTTTTCTCCATTAAGGATGATATTGGCGGCAGTTTTGTTGCATATGGCTTTTATTGTGCGGAGATACTTTCTTTTTATACATAATTTGCTGAGACAATTTATCACGAAAGAATGTTGAATTTTATCAAATACCTTTTCTGCATCTGTTGAGATGATCATATGGTTTTTGTCCTTGATTTTGTTGATGTGGTGAATCACATTTATTGACTTGTGTATGTTGAACTATCCTGGATCCATGGGATGAATCCCAGTTGATCATGGTGTATACTTGTATTCTGTTGGCTAATATTGAGAATTTTTGTGTCTATGTTCATCAGAGATATTGGCCTGTAGTTTTCTTTTTTTTATGGTAACTCTCTGGCTTTAGTATCAAGGTGATACTGGCCTCATAGAATGAATGAATTTGGGAGAATGGCCTCTGTTTCAGATTTTTCGAATAGTTTGAAGAGAATTTATATTAATTCTTCTTTAAAGGTTTGGTAGAATTCAGCAGTAAAGCCATCCTGTCCTGGGCTTTTCTTTGTTGCCAGACTATTGATTACTGCTTCAATCTCATTGCTCATTATTGGTCTGTTCAGGTTTTCTATTTCTTCCTGGTTCAGTCTTGGTAGTCTTCATGCATCCAGAAATTTATCCATCTCTAGGTTTTCAAATTTGTTGACATTTAGTTGTTTATAATAGTCTCTAATGATTCTTTGTATTTCTACAGTTTTGGTTGCAATGTCTCTTTTTCCATTTCTGATTTTTATTTGGATCTTCTCTCTTTTTTGTTTTGGTTAGACTAGATAATGGTTTGTTTATTTTACCTTCTCAAAAAATCAATTTTTCCTTTCACTGATCTTTTGTGTCACTTTTTAGGTCTCTTTCATTTAGTTCTGTTTATCTTAATTATTTCTGTCTACTAATTTTGGGACTGGATTGTTCTTGTTTTTCTATGTTTTTGAAGAGTAATGTTAGGTTGTTTATTTGAAATATTTCTGTTCTTTTGATGCAGCATTTATTCTAATAAACTTCCCTCTTATATTGCTTTTGCCGTATCCCACAGGTTTTTGTATAATGTGTCTTTATTTTCATTAATTTCAAGAAATTTATTAATTTCCTTTTTAATTTCTTCTTGGACACATAGGATGTTCAGTAGCATATTGATTAATTTCTACGTATTTTTATAGTTTCTGGAGTTTCACTTGGTATTGATTTCTAGTTTTAGAACATCATGGTCTCTAAAGATACTTGAAATGATTTCAATTTTTTAAAATTTTTTGAGACTTGATTTGCGACCTATCATGTGGTTTATCCTGGAGAATGTTCCATGTCCTGATGAGAAGAGTGTATATTCTGTAGTTTGATGAAATGTTCTGTACATATATGCCAGGTCCAATTGGTCTAAAGTATAGTTAAAATCCTGTGTTTTTCTGTTGATTTGTGCCTACGTGATGTGTCTGATGTTGGGAGAGGTATATTCATGTCCCCAACTGTTATGGTATTGGGGTCTATTGCTTTACATCTAATAGTACTTTCTTTATATATCTGAGTGCTCCATTGTTGGGGTATATATATTTATGATTGTTGTTTTCTTGCTAGATAGATTCCTTTATCATTATATAATGTACCTTCCACCCCCTGGTGTGCTACCACATGCGGCAAATATAATTCCCCCTGTGGGTCGAGCCACTGAGTCTTGGGTCTATGCTCATTCACCACTTACCCCAGGATCCGTTGGTGACTCTTCTTGTATCAATGCAGTCGAGTGGTCTGGCACTGAGCAGAACTTGCAGAGGCAGTGGCTGTGGTGGTGGGTATAGTGGACCACCCATGTGGAAGCAGTGTCTATGGTAGTAGTGGGGGCTTCCACAGCACCTCCTGAGGTCCCTGGGCATGTTCCTGTAGTCTGCCAGGTAGGAAGGTTTAGGAGGTATTTTCAGAACATATTTTAGAGACCTACCATTCAAGAATTAGCTCCATCATAGTTTTGAGTAAGCACACTGTCACCTTTGCTGTGCCCTGTCTTATGTACTTTTGTTATTAAGCTAGTCAAAAAATATTGTATATAAACTGTATCATTTCTGTGTCTTGCCTGTTTAAGAATAACAGAAATCAACTATACTCATATACTCAATTTCTGTTTATACTTTTTGTATCAGGCTTCATGAAAATTTCATTAATAAATGTAAAATTATCTTAATTCTCACTACTTGTAAGTTTAAAATTAACTTGTAGGTGATATGAGTCTGACATATGCACTGCAACATCAGCAGTATATCTAATGATATTAGTACTGCAATGGGATTACTTGTTTAAATACTTGAGTTTCTAATAATTATGCTTACTTCATCTGTTAACAACATTGTTGACTACATGCTTAGATTTCATAAGTAAAATCGGTCTTTCAAACTTAAATATCACCTTCATAATATCATTTATTAACTCTGTGTTTTGGCAACTTTGCAATAATAAATCCAACAAAATATCAAAAGGCATAATAGATCACTGGTAATAATTAAACAATATTGGCTTTTTTTCTTCAAGACTATATAACTAGCATTTAATAAATACGGAATGACTTTGAGCAAGCACCAAAAATTTAGCCTGGGATACTAAATAATAATAATTGCCTGTTGTATGTAATACTTCACAAAGGAGAAATATGGAAATATGGAGAAATTAGCAAAAAAGTAATCAGCAAATATGGATTTTTGTAACATCTGACTTCAGAATATTTGGAAAAATCACTCTGAAGAAGTTGCCTTAAGAGCTACATTTTTGATATTTGCCTACAGACAAATGGAGGATGAGACAGACAGGAAAATATTAATATGATCTGAGAAGTGTCCTTTGGCTCACACAATTTTCCCTATAGCAATGACACAGTTTATTTCATTCATAACATTAATATGTATGAATGAATAGATTGTGCATATAAATATCAGACTGTGATGGCATTCAAACACAATACTTAGGCAAACAAAACAATTAGTGTAAAGCAAAGCATGTGAAAAGTAATTTCATCAATAACTAGCATCATACTTATGCAATAATTTTCCTTAAATCCATGATGAAATTTAATTGTTGGTTCACTCAAAGATAATAAATCCTGACAGAATTTAGGCTTTTAATGTCAAAATACACTTTTTAAAAAAATCAAGTCTCATCTCAGAATTCATACTTTTTACTGTATCTACTTCTATTTAAATGTCAATTACCAATTAGAAATTATCTTGGCTCCCACCAATTATCTTTGAATGACATTAATTATTTCTCAGGTTTCAACAGATTTATGTCATTCTCTATCTGATGAATTATAGCTCAATACATTTTATTTTTAAAAATAGTATATGATTATTTACTACTGCTGTCCCTAAATAACCCAAACTTATTTGGGTTCTCAATTCAACAATGGAAAGAAAATTAAAGTAATAAAAAATTAGTGAGGAAAATAAGAAACACACATGAAATGAATAGTAAAAATTAGAAAAGAACAGAGAAACAAAAAAAAAAAAACCGCAAAGAAAACATGAGAAAATATTTAAAAAGGAAAATTATTTTCACTTGTGTTAATTCATCATTGCAACAAATGTCATGAGAATAAAGACTGTATAACTTTTTTTTATATCATGAAAAGTTTTATTTATTTGTTTATATCATATATCACATTTTTATTTATTTATTTGGGTCATATATATCACATTGTATCAACAGATTATAGATTTTTTTTTCTGAGAATATGCAATTGAGTTCCTGTGCATAGGGCTATCAACACTGTTATTTTAGTTTTCAGAGAAGAAATTTTCTGACCAATTGTGTGCTGCAGTAACAAGAGAGAAGAAAGTCCTTCAAAGGAAATAAAGTTACTTACATCCCAGGGTCTGATCCTTGGGTTGGCCATTCCAGAAAATGATTTTGATTTCTCTGGGGCAAGCTTATATGTGCCCCAAATCATATGATTCCCAAGAAACTCACATATGAACTACAGATTCAATTTGTTATTAAAATGAGAAAAATAATAGTGCCTAACAATTTGGAATGCTCATAACAGCAGGACTCATACTATGGAAGATGACATATAAAAAGACATAGAACAAAATATTTAAAAAAATAAAAAAGTATAGGGTTTTGAATTTCACAATAAGAATTTGAAAATTACAAAGAAAACATAATTTCTCAAGAAAAAAAAAATTTTGCATTACCAAGGCTATAGCCCAGAATAGCTATGGACATAAATCCATTTTACAAACGAATACTAAGGACGGAAGAATGCTTCATTATTTATAGCTGGCTTCCCACATTGAGAAAAGGCACAAAAATTGGAGTCTCATACTAAGAAAGAGGTTAGTCATTTGTATGTTTTCCTGAGAAAGAGGCTCTGATCTGATGAATTCCCCCTGGGCTAATTCCTGAAGTAGAGATAGGTGAGTTGGAGAATCTCCAGGAATTAATTTTTATGGAGTTTGTAAGTAGGTTCCCAGGTAGATTTTAGAAGGAAAGACTCCTAGTTCTTAACTGGCTGGGAAGACTAGAGTGAAAAGAATAATGCAACATAAAAAGCTTGGGGAGCTGATAGTTTTAAGAAAGTTTTCTCACATCCCCAGAGTTGTGAAGGAGGGCACAAAAACACTTTCTATGTCCCCTACTAGGGCATTGAATTAACTGAGAAAATGCAGGATCTAAAATGGCCCTGTAATTAAGGTCAAAAGAGTACGGCTGTGATCTGCGTGGGCCTTGTGAACTGAGAACTGATGGGAACTTGGATGCCCAGCGAGTGCCAGCATGGATGATAATATATACGAAATGCCCTCTTTGTGAGTCATTCTCTCCGAGAAATTGGGTTTGGTCCCTAGAAGAGTGGTGGATGCTTGGGCACACTAAACATAACTCAATTAACTCAGATTAAGTTACTTCCTCTTAGTGGAATAAAGGCTTGAATTACAGATGAATTTCAGTTAACCAAAAGAAAAGAAGATAGTCATTAATGTTTCTTAAGAGCAGAATTTTTTGCCTGAGAAGATTTATGCTCAGTATAAAAGGATTTAATGAATGGAAAATTTGTTTGTGACACTTTTCATCTATAAACAAAGCCTGATAATAGCTTCCTCTTCCTTGTGTCCCTAGGTTTTTTTGTTTGTTTGTTTTGTTTTGTTTTGTCTTTTTGAGACCGGCTGCACTGCGTTCAGCCAGTGAGCACACCGGCCATCCCTATATAGGATCCGGACCCGTGGCCTCAGTGCTACCAGCACCGCACTCTCCTGAGTGAGCCACGGGGTCAGCCCCAGTGATGTTTTTAATTGATACCAACATCATTTTAATATCTTTTTTTTTCTTTATTGTCTTTTTTACTGACTGGTAACAGGATCACAACCCTCGGTGTTGTGCCCACACCGCGCTCAGCCAGTGAGCGGGAACCAGTCTCCACATGGGATCCGAACCCTCAGCGTGAGCGCCGCTGCGCTCCCAAGCGGCGCACTCTCCAGTGTGCCACCAGGCCGGCCCCATTTTAATATCTATTAATTTTGCAAAGTACTTTCTGATTTAAAAATACTAAGCTAGCTAGCAGTTACTAATTTATTCTCCTCCAATTATGACTGAAATAGTCATGGAAACACTGACAATGATGCAAAATTCCAACAGCATTTTGTATGGAGAGAAGTATACTTGGTTTATTCCTAGAATACCAAGAAGGCAGGAGTGTCTAGAGCAGAATTAGAGAAATGAAGAATTAGGCCAAAAAGTAAGGCCAGAGTGGATGTCCAGATTCTGTAGAGATGTGTAATTCATTAATACTTGATTTTTAAATTATAATTGACACATACTTATAGGGTATTTTAAAATTAGATAAAAACTGCTGGAGTAGCTCAACTGAGAAATGATGTTATTGACTTATTCAAAGATAACTCTGGCTGCTAGGTGGAGAACTGAAAATAGAGGACAGTGCTGACGCAAATAGACCAATCAGAGCATTACTGCAATGGTCCAAGTAATTGCTGGTCCTACTAAATTTGTAGGATGGAGAATAGTCCAAAAATCTAGATATGTTCTGAAAGAAGAATAACAACAGATATTAGCCTTACTTATATATTAAAAAACAATGCAGTATTGTACAAAAATTGAAAAAGGAGTCAATGATTTACAAATCAATGGTAAAGAATTGATAGAGAAAATAAGAGAGAAGGATTACAGCCTGGAAATGGAGACAGACAGACAGACACACACACACACACACACACACACACACACACACACTTTTTAAAAAAACAAATTAATTAAAAATAAATATTCAAAAATTTGCTAGAAAACTTCAAAATGACTTGGAAAAGAAGTGACATTCTGTAGTGGGTTAGGAATAGTGATTCTCATTTGATTTTAGAATAAGGTTTTTAGGTAAATGCATGTGTGGGGCAAAAGCCCTCGGACAGGGGGCCAAAGCCCATCTAATCAACATTAATCACTGGTTAGGTATGGGATTGTATACTTTAATTATTTTAGAGATGACAGGTGGTTGTCATAATGGTCCTGTTAAGAGATTTTAAGAATTGCTGAAGGGAAAGTTGTGGAAAAAATGTTTGCTAGGGGCAAGCTGTCTGTTGGGAAAATCTTAGAGATAATTGTATTTAGATTTTATCATAAGAATGTAACTTTTGTTTAAGGAGAGGTCATACTTTAGATAATGAGCCAGATTGACCAGTTTAGTCATTACTAATTGTACTTTGGAATGTCACTTTAATTTACTGATATTACTAGTTTCCATTGTTAAGCTATACTTTGCCATGGACAACTTTTGTAACATTGCCTATGTCCTTATGTCCTTCTTTGATGATTGAATCAACTGAATATTCTTGTGAAACTTCCTTGTCTTGTCAAGAGAAAGAAAGGCTGATTTTGGATCAGGGCTGCTTCCCTGATGGATGGCAGTCCCTCCAGCCCTCATTGATTGTATTTTGAATGAATTCTTTCTTTCTCTTTTCTCCATCTCAGTTACACAGAGGAAAGTGTAACAAAATGGTGCCCTGTGTGAGGAAGTTCTCCACAGATTGGAGACTGACATGCCAAGCATTGGAGAGGAAAAGGACGTCCAATTCATCCTGGCAAAAGGGAGTCCCTAATAAGGGAAACGCATCCCAGTAAGGGAATCACAGGTGGCTTTCCGTTAGCGACTGCATGCCTGCGGCAGGTCAAAGTTAGGTCTTTTCAACCCTGGAGATATTTTTTCCTTCTCTTTACTTTTAAAGTATGGATAATTCATTAATGAAAGGGGAGACTGAACATACATTACCACTCCAATGACTCCTTAAAGCAGCAGGCTGTAAGAAACTGAACAGCAGCTTGTAAAACTGTTAGTGGATATCAAACAACCATGTCCTTGATACCTCAAGGAAGGGAGCCTTAACATAAAAATTTGGGAGCAAATTGGTCACTGGCTAATTATGCAATGGGTCTCATTAAGGCTTCCGACCTAACAATTACGAATCTATGTCAAGTCTCTCTGAGACCTATCCAAAACCTTAACAAAAACTAAAACATATTTATGTCACCAAAAAAGGATAAAACTTAATCTTTGCCAGTGACTAAGAAAACTTTAAATTGGACAATCTAAAGTAAAAGAAGTTAATATTTCTTTACAGTATTGGTATCGTTTGAGAATGTTTTTCTTTCTTATCTGCATGATGCTTCTATCCTCCCTTAAAAGCAGTGGTTCTTTTCTTAACTGCACGTGCTATTCTTTTTCTCTGAAGACTCTGGAGTTTTATGAAGAAAAGCAGCCATGGCACCAACCAAACCCCTTTTGGGTCTACTGCTCTTCTCCTAGAAACCTCAAGAGTCAAATGGTTTCATCTCTCATTGGTGGCTCAGCTCTTGAGCTCAGTAACCCGTTTGAGAAACATAAACTAGACTAAAATCTACCTGTTTAACTAGATGGTCTCAAATTTTCTGACATCCATGTGGTTATCTTAAACAGACTTCTAAATTCTCTTCTGGTCTCACCTATGTATTTCTTCACAAAATCCTATGGTAGAATCCTATGGTATTTTCTTAAAAAAGAAAATCTCTGCATCTTCTTGAAAAGGCTTGCATACTTTGCTTAGCAATGTAAATTTGTTATCTTGCTTTCTTTAAAGCAAGATGAAGCCTTGCCAATGTCTTTTTGAAAAAACACAATCTAAACCTGACTGTCCTTTTTACTAGTGAGCTTTTCTATTATATCTTGAACAAAACCTATAAGATCTTTGTTCTTGTTGTTTATGTCTGCATATTTGCATGTTTAAGCTGTATGTTATGTCTATATGTTCATATCTGTTCGTGTAATTGTTTTATGTGCAAGGTACCAAATTGGCTTATAATTAATGTGTGCTCAATAAATAAATAAATATACTTTTTAAGTTCACGTAACTTAAATCTTCTAAAGTTTTGATAAATATATTTTCAAAATGTGATTCAAACTTTTTACCTAAATTTGTCTCTAGGTCAATATGTCTCCTTGTTATCTCAGCTCTGCCTGCTGGCCATGCTGGGAAAAGCAATAACTTTTAGACATAGATAGTGAATACTGCCCTCTGCCTCTCTGGATTCCATTTGGCTCTAAATGCCACGTGGAAACCTGGGAACTGAAATGGCTAGTGAAAAGAAACCTATGCAAAATATTGCGTAGGCCTTAGTTAGCATTAACTGATAAAGGTATAGACCTAATACACCAAGTTTTTGGCTGGGAAACCATAAATATGTATTTGGTAAATATAGCTAAAACTCAAACTGGGCTTTGTATAATTTGCTCTGATAAATGGACGCCTATTTACTAACCTGAATGTATAAAAATGTTCTTATCAACACACATTGTTGCCTGGGTTTACTAATCAAACAGGACTACATTTTTCTTTGCTAGAGGCTTTTAAGTTGTAAACCCCACCAAAACCAAAAAAACTAAATACAAAAAAACCTTTTTTATATATAATTTTTAGACAAATTAGGCCAATTTAACATTGATACAAAAGAAACAAGTATGTAAAAAGGAGGTGATTTAAAGAAGGCTGTGGATGTGGGATATGGTTATGGTTGGAGGGAGCATTCCCAGGGAAGTTAACCACTTCGGGGCTTCTCACTGCTCAGAAGAGATGGGCTTTGAGTAATCCTTTTCATCTCTGTCACCTAGGGGAAGTGGGGTGACAAATCCATGGGGGGCAAAGCCACACAAAGCAACAAAATGGTGCCCCATGTGAGGATCAACTATTATGCCGAGCAGAATTCCTTTCCAGAGTTTCAACAATTGGTAATTACACCCAATTCATGGCACCTGGAGTGATGCTGCTGCAGCTGCCCTGAGAGATGATGACGTCATCAATCCTCACCTGAAGTAAATTAAAGGGACTTGCCATTTTAAATGATACTAACTTTGCTTTAACAAAATGCTGTTTGACTTAACTGTGCCAACCTGTTCTATAGCTCTTGCTTTTTCTTTTAAATAAGTAAAACAGGGAGATGTGGAATATACTATAAAGCATATGTGCTTCACAGGGCCTGGTTTGCCAAAGTCTTGCAGTTTCAGATATTGACCTTGCAGAGGACTGGAAATTTTCCTCAGGCTATAAAATCTCTGGTGTAAGATAAAGATTTGTGGCACAGCAAGGTTGCTGGCTCAAGGACAGACGGGTTACTGCTTGATATGTAAAGATACTGGGAAATTGCTGCAAGAAGGGAATGTTTGCTAAGATCAAGCTGTTGTTGATAGGACCACTTAATTGTCTACTGGAATGTCATCTGGCTTGTTTCACTGAAAGTTACAAACCTATATTGTTAAACTATAACCCCACCTATGTTTTCTTCCTGTAACTTCCTGGTGTGGAATATAAAAGCAGGAAGAGAACCCCAACTCGGGGTTAATTTTCCGAGGAAGGCATCCCTCTCGCTGGAGTGTTCCAGGGAAGTTAACCGCTTTGCGGTCTCTCACTGCTGAGAAGAGATGGGCTTTGAGTAATCCTTTGTGTCTCTGTCACCTAGGGAGAGAGGGGTGACAAATCTGTTGGGGGGCGAAGCAACACAAAGCAACAACATTCTTATCTGTCTTAGTCCACTCAGGCTGCTATAACAAAACACCTTAGAGTGAGTAGCTTGTAAACAACAAAAATTTATATGACAGAGTTCTGAAGACTGATATGTCCAAGATCAAGGGGCCAACAGATTTTATGTCTGGTGAGGGCCCTTTTGTTGGTTTATAGATGGTGACTTCTAGCTGTGTCCTCACATGATAGAAAGGAGGAAAGCCGCTCTCTGGGGGCTCTACTCTTACGCACAGGACGTTGCCCTCATTTCCTAACCACCTCCCAAAAGGCCACACTTCCTAATACCATCACCTTGGGGGTTAGGATTTAAAATATGAATTTGGGGCAGGGACACAAACATTTATACCAAAGCATTATCTTATATCTGACAATAAAATAAACTTCGGGTATAATAAAAACTTATGACTTGAAGAAATGAAAAAAAGGTGTCTGTATATAGTATTTTGTGGCAGAAAACACAAAACATATTTCCTAAACATATTAATAGTTTTCTAAACATATTAGTGATTTTAAAAATCATACACTTATAAAAATTTTAAAAACATTTTAGGTCAAAAATAAAATTAAAAGGTATCTGTTGAATAACAAAACATTTAGGCAAATATGACAAAGAATTAGCATTATTTTTATACAAAATTATCTCACCAAGCACTAAAACAAATACTAATATAGCTATAGAAAAAAGTCAATGATCATCAAAATAAAGAAAAATCATTTATCAATAGTTGTTACATAAAAATTCAAACCTATTGCTTATGAAATTTATATGGATTAAAACAGCAATGTTTATAAAATCATGATACATCAAATTTTCAAAACGCCGGTTATCTCATAAACAGCTAATAGAAATGTCAGTTGACAGAGACTCTTCAGAGAACAAATAGACAGGATGTTTTAAAGTTATGTTTCTATTTGGATGTTTTTAAAACATTACTATATTGAGAAACTAGAAATAAGCATTTAGGTTGTTTAAATAAAGCATGGCACAACAGAATAAAATATTATGTAACCATTAGAATATATGTTTTCGAAGGATATTAATGATACAATTTCCCTGAATGTGATGATGCTAGATATAAATTATATAATTTGATATGATTGTAACCACATTAAAATCATGCATGTGCCTACATAAGACAATGGGTACAAAAAGCTCTACAGTGTGGCATTTGCATTGAAGACAAATTACCAGGTTGAGAACCTTGGATCTAAAACTTGCTGGCAGTACTATCTTGCATAATTTATTCTCTGCAACTTTGGCCAGGTTAATACGTGCCTAAACTCGCCTCTATATAAAATGGGTAATAGTAGTACCTGATAATTTATGAAAATAAATTGCTAAAATTCTGTGAAGCATTGCTCAATAAAAGAGAGACAATAACAGTGTTTTATGTCTTGTGCATGGCTTACATTTTTTACATAACAAACATTGCCAAATCCACCAACCAACTTTAAAAAGTGAATATTTACCATACTTTGGAAACCTTTTCCTGCCTCTCCCTCAGCACAACCCTTGCAATTCCTCCCCAGAAACAAACACTCTCCTCAATTTTATGTTGGTCACTTTCTGAGTTATATTATTTAGTATTGTCTGCTTTTGAACCTGTGTGTATGAAAATACATTATACAGTTTCAAATGTAACTTGCATCCTTCTTTTAGTATTACATTTTTTAGGATTCATTGCAATTGACACATATGGTTTGTTGATCCATTTTCACTGTGCATATTATTCTATATATGCTGATTAATTTATTCCTTTTAATAATGATAACATTTGGGTTGTTTCCATTTTTTAAGATATTATGAAAAATGCTGCTGTGAACATTCTCATAAATATCTCCTGCAAGTATTCTTTGTAGGACATTCTGTGCCAGAATGTCCCTAGGTATCTACCTAGAATTGGAATTGTTGGGTTGTAGGTAAGACACATTTCATTTCACTGGTCTCACCTTCTCTTTTGACCTTTGGCTCCACTGATTGTCTTGATTTCAATCTCAACTCTGTTGATATCCGAGAGAACCATCACTAGATAGACTAGCCGTCCATAACCACTTCCACTCCCCAACACACATACACAGGCACACACACAAACACCTGAAGGGAAAGGTAAACCAACAAGGCTATTTAGAATATTCAAAATACAGGCACTGGCAGGGGGTGAAGATCTCTCAGCAGTGCCAAATTCTTCAAGTTAACACACCTCTACGATAAAACAGTATATTCCAACTACACCTCGTAGAACCCAAGCATTCTAACTAGCTGACATTTCACATTTTAGATTATTGATGTGACAATCTTCTCATCGTATAGGTACTGTTCTTCCTACTGAATACTATGTTTTAGGTATCAAGTAAAAGAAAAGATAATGTCTCAAATGGCAAACCTTTTGGGCATCCCCTTTTCTTTCCTTAAGCAGAGCATCATCAATCCATTATCTGCATAATCCTTGATGATATATATTCCATTATTTCATAAAACCCAACCAACTGTCAATAGCTCGACCACCATCAGCAGTTCCTTGACTGCTTTATGATATAAACTGGGGGGTTGTGTTGTGCCTAAATTCCAGTTTTGTTTTAATGACACTGGGAGACGTGCAGAGGCTTTTAAATTACTGGGGACCTGCAGCTGGAAAAACTAAGCAATTTTGTCACACACCAAGGTAAACAAATAATTTTCTCACCCTGTTTTTAGCTTTCATTCCTTCAAAAACAACAAAAAATGGGACAGCAGTCTTTCTTTCTGGTATATTAAGAAATTATTATTCTCTGGATGAAAATAATGAAAAAAGAATAAAGTGGGCCAGATATTACTAATTGGATCTGAACACATAATTAACAGGCAAGAGAAAACATGTCTGCTTATAACCAAAAATTTGCAACACCTTAGTTTCTCTGGTTCTCTGAATGTCTGTCATCTACTCCTTAAACTAAGGTAAAAATCTGTGTGACACTTGTTGAAAAGTACTTTCTTCAGACATATGCTTATTGTAGCAAAAGTTAAAACATGTAAAAGCAAATTCATCTCTCACTAATAATAACTATGCTGTATTGGTTTAGTTGAATTATAGCCAGGAATATGTTTTAACAGGAGATCAAATGAGGGGAACAATAGATATCATTTCAGACTCAAAAAAGATCAATATTTCTATTTTAGTCTGTAAAAACTATTTGTATGATTTTATGAATCTTTTCTCAAAGGGATACTACTGAAGAAATTCTAGGTTTGCTTTTAACATGCAGAGGGACAAGCACTGTGAAGTTTTTCCTGATTTACCAGTGGGACTTGATACATGGTTTGCAGGAGACTAAAATATAATAAAGGACAACCCGGGTGAGAAGTTGGTGAGGGGTCATAAGGGATGACACTTGTGCTTAGTAATAATAAAATAAGGCAATGCATCGAGAAATAAATCTGGCTGAGTATGACAGAAAATCAAAGTAATAAGCTTATCTAAATTGGTTTTTATTTTTCTCATGTAACAAGAACTGAAACATATGTGATCTGGCGCTAATATGGGAATATGGGCACTGACGTGGTACTGTCAAAATTTCTGCTGTCGTCTCTGGAATGTGGCTTATAGTCTCCATCTTGTTACCTCATGGTTACATAGTAGTTGCTTTACAACCAACGTATGTGTTTTGGGCAAGAATTAGTTAAGAACATTGCAGCTAAAGCTTTCTTCTTTGTGAAAAACTTTCCCAGGAGACTCTCCCAATGACTCCCACTTTCATTTTATTTTTCAAGAGACTATATTTCAACAGACATTCTTGTTCTATCCTTTGAAAGAACTACTGTTACAGTCATTAAACAAAATGTACTGAAGGGTGTCATATAAGCCATGTTGGTAAACATCCTTTTTTGAGAATTAAAAGAGGAATTGGACAGTAAATTTGAAGGTATAGTATACAAAACTGACCTTTAAAAAAAAAAACTTAAGAAAACAGAGCTAAGAAATCAGATTATGAATAGAAATTAGTTATATTTATTTGGAAATATACAAACTGAATACAAGAAAGCAGGATATAAAAATGAAGACTGAAAATAATGAAGACTATCCTATCTTACGCTAATTTTATGGGCCTAGAAAAGTAATTTTCATATATATAGATGTGTTGGAGTTGGGAGTGGGATAGGGAATGTGATATGATAAAGTTGATAAAATGTTCTCATTTTTTACTTTTCAATAACTTAAACATTTCGGATTTATTTATGCAACACATTAAAGAAGTAAAAAAAAAATTGTCATCTTTACGGTTCAACTACTTACTGACCCTTCAAGACAGCACATGATATCACGTCCCTATACATTCTTTCAGAGATACTCTATTTATCAACAAGTAAATGCATATATACTTATTTTCCTCTTTAAGAACAAATAGTAGAAAAACACACTCACTATTCTGCATTTTTAAATTTCATTCAGTTGACATATCTTTAATATGACTCTATAAAAGAGATATTTTAGTCTTTCTTAAAGTCATATAGTGTTCTATTTTATATACCATATTTATTAAATAATCTTCTATTAATAGACATTAAGGTTTCCAGTTTTATACCAGTTTTACAAACAATGGTGCACAGATGTTAAATAAATACGAAGTATATATTCCTGAGGGAAATTGCAGTGTCAAAGAGCATGCTCATTTGCAATTTTTACAGATGTTGCCAAATTGGCCTGTATAGAAATTTGATTAATTTACATCTCACTTGCAATATACAACACTACCTGTTTTCCTACATCATTTCCAATGTATTATGCTATCAGTTATTTGGTTTACCCTACAATATGATAGATGTAAATTGTATCTCAATGAAGTTTTATGTGTATTTTTTTGTCATGGTAGGATTAGACCTGTTTCTATTAAGATAAGTATTTATTTGTTTTCTATGACTTTTCAAATTTTCTATACTATTTATTGATTTGTCTACCTATTTATTCACCAGTAACTCACTAATTTAATATTTGTGTCTCCAAAGTGTATTTTATATCTTTGAGAAATTGTCTTCCCTCATTACTTTTCATTTTTAGAATTTTTCTTGTTCTTGCTGTTTATTTTCCATATGAACTTCAAAATCACCTCATATATTCCAATTATTCTGGCTGTGCTTTGCTGGAATTGTAATAAATTTAATCCATCAAATTAAAGAAAATAGTTATGATTATTAATTTTGTTTGTCAACTTAGAAGACATTTTTTGATAAAATTAACATTTAAATCAGGGAACTTTGGGTAAAGCAGACTTCCCTCCCTAAAGTGAGTGGGCCTTATCCAGTCAGTTGAAGGTCTAAATAGAACAAAAAGTTTGACCTCCTAAACAAGAGGGAATTTTTCAGCCAACTGCATTTGTACTTGATCTACATCACGAGGCTTCCGTGATCTTCAGTCTGACAGGCCACACTGCAGATTCGGGACTTTGCAAGTTTCCATGATCATTTTGTATCAGCCTGTTTCTGTTGCTTTTGACATACATACCTGAAACTGGGTGATTTATAAAGAAAACTAAATTTATTGCTCACAATTTCAGAAGCTGGGAAGTCCAAAATCCAGGGAACACATCTGGCAACAGCCTTTTTGGTGGATACTTGAGCAACACAGGGTATCACATTATATGATGCAGAAGCAGAGAGGGAGCTAACCTTCTCAGTTTGCTCCTTTTAAAGCCATCAGAACCACACCTATGACCACCATTCACTAGGATCAATATATTTAAAAGGCATAATCCTCAAAATCCAATCACTTCTTCAAGGCTCCACCTTCAATTACCATAGAACGATTTCCCACCCTCTTAACAGTGTCACAGTGGGGACCAATCCTCCAACACATTAAACTCTCAGGGGACATAATTCAATCCATAATGCATGCGATCCAATTTCTTATAATAACTCTCCACATATTTATGGAGATACACAAACACATGTGCTCACACATGCACACACACACATAA
>NW_007728698.1:11019-13282 GCF_000696425.1 Galeopterus variegatus | reverse complement strand
TCTTAACAGTGTCACAGTGGGGACCAATCCTCCAACACATTAAACTCTCAGGGGACATAATTAAATCCATAATGCATGCGATCCAATTTCTTATAATAACTCTCCACATATTTATGGAGATACACAAACACGTGCTCACACATGCACACACACACATATTGGTTCTGTTTCTCTGACAAAATACTCATATGCATGATGCTTTTTCTCTGTCTCCAAAACCTTTCATTTCTATGATATTTGATCCCTTATTAGTATTTTAGTTTTTCTCATGTAGATTTTCTATTTTTCTTCTTTATTTCTAGGTATTTTATGTCTTTTCTTCCATCATAACATCTGATTATTGTTTATATTAATGAAGGCTAATGTTTTAATATACTAATTTTATACCCAGTCACTCCACAAAATTATCTTACATTTTTTACTGTTGTTCTTACATATAATTTTTTTTAGAATTATAGGTATACAAACACATTGTCTAAAGCTAATGATAATTTTATCTCCTTTATTCAACGTTTATATATTATATTGTTTTCTCTTTTGTAATTGCATTGGCTTGTACCTTCAACACAGTATTATCCTTGTGTGTTCTCAACATTAAAAGGAATACTTCTCCAGTTTTGATAAATTTTAATATAACAATTATAGTAGTAAGCTTCTGAGTGTTAAAGTCAGGTTTTGTCTTCATTTTTCTGTATTTACCAAATTACTACCATGCCTGGAAGTATAGCCTGTATATAATATGTGCAAAAATATACTTTTTAGTGAAATGAATGACAAAACCATGAGATCAATTTAGCAATTTCTTTCTACAACCACACTTTATAACTGAATCAATATCCTCAAAGTATCAAACTGCTAACTATCTCGCTCTAAAGATGAAAAGATCGTCTCTCTGCCCATTTAATGTTACAGTTTCATAAATGGGGTCCCAAAAGAGTATCACTTGTGCTGCAAGGTCATAGAGTATTTCCAGTTAAATAGCTATTTCTGTTATCACGCTACTTATTACTTAAGCATTTGCTCATTGAATAGTGGTGTACACATCCCAATACTGTTACTATTCTCAGAATCTCAAACCCATCTCTGTCAACAAATAACTCTTTCTAATCGAACTTATTGGCATGTCTGATTCATTCTCCCCAGAGGAGAGATGTCCTTTCATCACAATTTTCCAATCCTTTATTGCAAGGAAATTGTAATAGGATGTACTAATGCTTCATCTTCCATAGGTTCTCAGATTTTTCTGAAACCAGAGGTGAATTTAGGCTAGGACCCCTTAATGAAATACATAAACTATTTTATTTATCATATTCTCCTATACAGATGGAATACAAAGGCTCAGTAATTACTTAAACTGTCCAATCATGATTCAAATACAGATCTATCTGACTCCAAAGCATCTGTTCTTTCTGTTCTCTCTGATACACCACACTATGCTCTTTGTAAAAACTGGAATGCAGCCCCCAAATTTAAACATTTTGAATCTATTAACATAAGACATTGATATTGTGAAAAATAAGGATAAAATGAAATGCCATCATAATCTCAGTTGTGTGTGTGTGTGCATGCACATGTTCATTCATGCACACATGCACGTATAGAAATTCACAAGCTAATTCAAAAATATATTTGGAAATGCAAAGAACGTAAAATAGCCAAGCAAAAGTTTAAGAAAGAAGAACAAAATAATGCTTTCTCCTGTTATCTTGTCCTTAGAATATTTCATACTAAGGATGAGCCGTCATATTACCGTATCTTAAAATTATTTGAAAAACAGATGTCCCTAGGAATCCTTGGGGGATTGGTGTGAGGACCTCCCCGTTCCAAGATCTGCAGTGCTGAAGTTCCTGTTATAAGATGGCATATACAAGTAACCTATGTATGTCCTTCCATATACTTTTAATCATCTCTAGATTACTTATAATACCTAATACAATATAAATAGTGTGTAAATAGTTGTTATACTGTATTGTTTAGGAAGTAATGACCCCTCCTCTCAGAAAAGGTCTTACATGTTCAGTACAGACACAACTTTTTTTCCTGATATTTTCAATCTCCAGTTGGTTGAATCTACAGGTGTGAAACTCACCAATAAGGAGGGCTGACTGTTCTTTTCTGGGAGTATCTGCCATCTTGATATCTTGATACATAGAATAATTAATTTCTTCTGTCTTTTTAATTATTTAAAAGAGCTTAATTTTTGATATTTACATTTATATGTTTATATACAAATGCATGCTTTTTTTTTTTTTTTTTTTTTTTT
>NW_007728698.1:5987-10194 GCF_000696425.1 Galeopterus variegatus | reverse complement strand
GGAGCGCCGCCGCGCTTCCCAAGCGGCGCACTATCCAGTGCGCCACCGGGCTGGCCCAAATGCATGTTTGTACTCATATATATGTACAAATACATCTTTATGTCTGTATTTGACTTTGAAATCACAGAAATATTTTATATTATTTTTTCTATTTATATATTTATTTGCAAGGTATAGAGTCAGATTCATAAATTAAGCTGTAGTATGATAAGTAAAGCCTCTCTCTGGTTTTTACACTTATTTTCTCCTTCCTCATTTAACTATTTTAAATGTTTATGAAGATTCCTCATAATTTTATTAATATAAGCCACAGTAGCATATGATACACACTTTGCCAACTTTTCATATTCTTTTTACTTTTTTTTGCCTTATGCTATATTCTGGAGATTACCCCGTAGCATTGGGATAGCGCAGTTTTCAAACTGCTCCTTACTGGTAAATATTTAGTTCATTTTTAGCCTTGCTAGCACAGAAAAATGAACAGATTTGTGCAAAAAGCTCTATATTTTTGTGAGTATAACTATGGGACAGATTGCTGCATGTGAGATAAGTGCATCAACACATAAATATGTAGGTAATTTTGCTAAATATTCCCAGATTCACTTCCATGGGGAGGTGCTATTTTGCATTTCTCACATAATTTATTAGAATGCCAACTTCCCATAGCAACCAGGATATGTTTTTGAATGTGTGGACTTTTGCCAGTGTGATAGGAGAGAAGTTGTATCTCTTCATAGTTTAATGTGAATTTTTGTACATACACATTTAGGGTACTTATTAATTGATCTTCTATTACCTTGAAATGT
The DNA here is from genome assembly GCF_000696425.1 of Galeopterus variegatus. Lineage (NCBI taxonomy): Eukaryota > Metazoa > Chordata > Mammalia > Dermoptera > Cynocephalidae > Galeopterus > Galeopterus variegatus. Next base: position 9,388 of record NW_007728698.1, on the reverse strand, counting down.
CTCTATCCAATGTGTTCTATTTGTCTTGAATCCTACTTTGTCCAGTGTTAACATAGCCATGCCATATTTCTAGTGCTTACTATTTGCATGTTATATCTTTATTTTCAATCTACTTCATTTTATTTAAATTGTGTTTTTTGTAGATGACAGTATGGTTGAGCCTTATGTTTTATCCCTTTTTTTAAATCCCCCTTTTCTTTTACATTTAGGGTTATCATTTAAAGGTATTGTCTTATTCCTGACATTTAATTGCTTTTCTTATGGTTGACTTAAATATCTTTTGTTCCTGTGTTCCCTTTTATTGTTTGTCATTGGTGTTAGTTGATTTCTTCAACTAATGTTAGGTGATTATTGTTTTTTGAGTTCCAGGTGCAGAAGTCCCTTGGATTTCAGGTAGAACCTTTCTTTGGCTTAGTTGAATATATTTTAGTGCCCTATTTCATTTTGTTTTTTTTCTTTATAGCTCTACTTTTATTACTGTTTTATTGGTAGCTATATTGCTAATGATACACATCCTTATCTTACCAAAGCATGTTTAAAATTAACTTAGTACCACTTTACACTTGACCATTCATACTTTCCATCTACCTCTGTGATCTAACACTTTCATCTCCTTGTTTTATAAATTCAACAGTGTCAAGTATCATTCTGTTTACCCAAGTACCTCTTTATTTTGATTTTTGTTATATTTTCTACTTCTACATATATCATAAACCCAAACATATGAAGCTATTATTGCCTTTTAGGGGAATTGTGAGAAAGAAATAAAAACAATATTTTGAGAGCACATAGGCTGGACAAAGAACAGGGAGTGCACAAAGGGCAAAAGTCCTAAGTGCATATATGCAGAACCTAAGTGCTGAACACAGCACATGCTGAAAACAAATAGTTTCTGCTAGACTGGTTAGAACATTAAGGTCATTTCTTATCCTGCTTTACTCCCTATCCTTTGTTTCTCAAGATGTTTTCCAGAGATTGCCCCATAGCCAACTTCTTTACATTCCTTTGATAAATGATTAAGTTGTTTTTTCTCTTGTATTTCCTCGTCTTTACAGTAAAAGCTAAAGCAAATACTGACTCAGGGCTGTGTCTTATTTCCTCCCTTCTTGAGGGAGTTGTCTTGGCGAAGTCCCTTTGGGTTTTTCATTGCTCTTAATATTTGGGTTCTGAATAATCTTTGTGTCTCCATCATGCAGTGAAAAGTGATACAATATCTTTTATATTCATCCTCTTATTTACCATTTTTCTATAGATCTGAGATTTTTCCTAGTATTGCCTTCCTTCAATCTGAAGAACATTGTTTAGCATTTCTTGAATTGCAAGTATAAAGCTTGAATTACCTAAAAAAATTACATCACTCTTATTTTTTAACAAACTTCTCAGTTTATATGGAATTATATTATGTGTTGACAAATTGGCCCATTTTATTAATTTCACTTAAAGTTTACTGATTCTTCCACCATCTTTAATGCACTATTAATGCCATCCAGTGAGTTAGTCATTACTTATTACACTTTTTCATTCTTGAATTTTTTCATGTAGTTCATTTTTATAGATCCAATTTCTTTGCTAAGATCTTTATTCATTCACTCATTAAGACTATATTTTATTTTATTTTTGAAATATTTTTTCTGCATTAAATGCTTGTATAATAGCTGCTTTTAAATCTTTATCAGCTAAATTTATTTGGGACATCTTAGGGTCAGTTTCTGCTGACCGATTTTGTTCTTAATGACAGCCACATTTTTCTATTTATTTGCATGTCTTCCCATATTTTATTGCATATAAATTATGATTGATGATTTATAGAGACTGAATTCTATTATCTTTCTCAGAATTGTGTGTGTGTGTGTGTGTTGTTGTTGTTTTGATAAGTAGTTCAATTATTGTTTGTCACCTTGAACTGTGTGGTCTTGGTTTTATGCTTTTTTAGAGTAGGTCTGCAGAAATGTCAAGTTTTCCCTAAGCTCTACTAAATTTAAAGGATTCAAACTTCAACCATTTTTTCCCCTTCATGTTCTTGTGCTTTTTATTTTGTAAGGTTTTTTTTAAAATTTATTTTTTATTTTTTTTAATTAAGTTAGGTCTAAAATAGGCCTTACTCTAGGCTATGTTTCTTATATCTAAAGTGAAGCCTTCTGGTATCTCATCTAGATTCCTGTGATGTTAACAGTATGTTCAAGTCTCAGTTGAATTAGATCCCTAATATCCCCCAAATGAAATAACCTCTAACATACTTGTTCCACTACCCCTCCTAATAGCAGCTACATCTCTGGTGAGCCTCATCCAATTTCACCCTGTTCATGCTAAGCCTATTTATTGCTCAAGGATTCATGGAAACTTTCCATCTATGACTCTCGAACCTTTATCCATGCAGTTTCCTTTTCTTTATTTCCTTCCCTTGATTATTCAAACTACATTAACTCACCCAAAATGTGATGACTACTTCTGCAGCCCAACATGACCAACAGGCTCTGTCTGGAATCCAACTCACTGTGCAGCCACAAGGTAATTTTTTCTAGACAAAAGCCAGGGAAACTGTGGTGCCCACTTGTACAAGTTTCTTCTCTTGGTGATATTAGTCTTACACTGCCTGTTGTTCAGTGAACAGTGATGGTTTCCTAAAAAAAATGTTCTTAATTGTTTTTATTAGTGTCTTTTCATGCTAGGATATTTCAACTACAAACTAAAAGGAAAAATCTCTGCTTTCATTTTCAAATTCATATTTTTGATTCACTGAGAATTTATCCTTCTGGGTGACATAAGAAATAATATTTTATTTTGGTACATTTTTATTTGGTATATGTAATTTTAAAGTTGCCAGTTTTGTTNAATATTTTATTTTGGTACATTTTTATTTGGTATATGTAATTTTAAAGTTGCCAGTTTTGTTAGTTTTTTTTAAACATATCTTTTTCTTTTTTATTGAAACATAATTAGTTGTACATATCTCTGGGGTATTGCATTGAATACCAATACCTGTGTGCAATATGTGATGATCAAATCAGGAAAATTAGTATATTCAGCACAACACAATGTGATCATTTTTTGTGGCCTTTTACAAGTTTCTCTCTAATTCCCCCTCCCTCTCCCATTCTGGTTACCTCATCTCTGTTCTCTGCTTCTGAAAATTCAACAAATTATAGTGATTGTTGTATCTTTGTTTCTTTATTTCTTTTTTTAAAAAATATTTGTTTATTTATTTATTTTTTTAGCTCCCACTTATGTGTGAGGACATGTGGTATTTCTTTCTTTGTGCCTGGCTTATTTCACCTAACATCATTATCTCTAAGTTCATCCATGTTACAATGAATGGAAGAATTTCTTTTTATGGCAGAGTAGTATTCCATTGAGTATATATACCACATTTTCCTTATCTACCTGTCTGCTCATGGACATGT
>NW_007728698.1:2968-4940 GCF_000696425.1 Galeopterus variegatus | reverse complement strand
AGTATTCCATTGAGTATATATACCACATTTTCCTTATCTACCTGTCTGCTCATGGACATGTGGGTTGGATCTAACTCTTGGCTATTGTAAATAGAGCTGTGATAAACATGGGAGTGCAGGTAACCCTTTGACATGATGATTACCATCCTTTGGGTATGTACCCAGCAGAGGGACTGCTGGAATGTATGGCAGTTCTATCTCTAGTTATTTAGGAAACACCATACTGTTTTCAATAATGGCTGTACTAATTCACAGTACCACTAACAGTGTTTAAGGGTTCCCCTTTCTCTACAACCTTGCCAGCATTTGTTATTCTCTGATTTTTTGATAATAGTCAGTATAACTGGGGTGACATGATATCTCAATATGGTTTTGATTTGTATTTCCCTGAATTGTGATACTGAGCGTTTATTCATGTGTCTGTTAGCCATTTGTTTATCTTCCTTTGATAAATGCCTATTTAGCTCCTTTTCCTATCTTTTAATCAAGTTATTTGTTTTTCTTACTGTTAAGTTGTTTGGGTTCCTTGTATATTCTGGATATTAATTCTTTGCTGGATGCATAGTTTGTAAATATTTTCTCCCATTATGTAGGTTGTCTTTTTCCTCAGTTAATTGTTTCCTTTGCTGTGTAAAACTTTTTATTTTGATCAAATCCCATTTGTTTATTTTTTTTCTTTTGTTGCTTGTGCTTTAGGGGTCTTACTCATAAAGTCTTTGCCCAATCCTACTGCCTGCAGTGTTTCCCTTAAGTTTTCTTTTAGGAGTTTCATAGTTTCAGATCTTACATTCAAGTCATTAATCCATTTTGAGTTGACTTTGGTGTATGTAGAGAAGTGTAGGTCTAGTTTTATTCTTCCACATATGGATGAGTAGTTTTCCCAGCACCATTTATAGAAGAGAGTCATTCTTTTCCTCATTGCGTGTTCTTGGTGCCTTTGTTGAAGATCAGTTGGCCTTATATGGGTTGTGGGTTAATTTCAGGTTTCTCTATTTTGTTCCATTGGTGCAAGTGTCTGTTATTATGCCAGTAAGATGCTGTTTTGGTCACTATAGTTTTGGAGTATTATTTCAAGTCAGATAGTGTGATGCCTCTAGCTTTATTTTTCCTTGCTCAGGATTGCTTTGGCTATTCAGGCTCTTTTGTGTTAAAAATTAATGTTAGGATTGTTTTTTTCTATTTCTGTGAAGAATATCATTGGTATTTTGATGGGGATTGCACTGAATCTGTAGGTCACTTTGGGTAGTATGGACATTTTCATAATGTTGATTCTTCCAATCCAAGAGCATGGAATATCTTTCCATCATTTTGTGTCCTCTGTAATTTCTTTCAGCAGTGATCTATAGTTCTCATTGTAGGGATCTTTCACCTCCTTGGTTAAACTGATTACTGGGTATTTTATTTTAAATTGATTACTGGTGACTATTGTAAACGGGCTTGCTTTCTTTATTTCTTTCTCTGCTAGTTCATTGTTGGTGTATAAAAATGTTACTGATTTTGTATCCTGCAATTTTACTGAAATCATTTATCAGCTCTAAGAAATTTTTGGTAGAGTCTTTAGGTTTTTCTATATACAGGATCATGTCATCGCAAACAAGGACAGTTTGACTTCGTCTTTTCCAATCGGGATGCCCATTATCCCAATCTCTTGCCTGGTTGCTATGGCCAGTACTTCCAATACAATGTTAAATAGGAGTAGTGAGAGTGGGCATCCTTGTCCTATTCCCATTCTTAAGGAAAAGGCTTTTACCTTTCCCCATTCAGGATGATATCGGCAGTGGGTTTGTTTTGTATGGCTTTTATTGTGTTGGGATATTATCCTTCTATACCTAATTTGCTGAGAGTATTTGTCATGAAGTGATGTTGAATTTTGTCAAATGCTTTTTCTGCATCTATTGAGATAATAATATGTTTTTTTTTCCTTGATTTTGTTGATGTGGTGGATCACATTTATTGATTTTCAGGTATTGAA
>NW_007728698.1:0-377 GCF_000696425.1 Galeopterus variegatus | reverse complement strand
TCATTTGGGTCAGTTGTAATATCACCTTTTTCATTTCTTATTTTTGTTATTTGAATCTTCTTCTTCTTTTTGTTAGCCGTGCTAGTGGTTTGTCGATATTATTTATCTTTTCAAAAAACCAACTTTTTGATTCGTTGATCTTTTGTATTGTTTTTTGGGTTTCAATTTCGTTAAGTTCTGCTCTGATCTTGATGATTTCTTTCCGTCTGCTAACTTTAGGTTTGGATTGTTCTTGTTTTTCTAGTTCTTTAAGGCGCATTATTAGGTTATTCACTTGCCTTCTTTCCATTTTTCTGAGGTAAGCATTTAATGCAACAAATTTCCCCCTTAGTACGGCTTTTGCTGTATCCCACAAGTTTTGGTATGATGTATCATTA
>NW_007728697.1:285508-286756 GCF_000696425.1 Galeopterus variegatus | reverse complement strand
TGATAGCAATATGTATTCAGAAGAATGCATAGAATTCAACTAGGCAAAGACAGTAGAGAAGAACATTCCACACACACACAGCAAATAGTGCAAATGTCCTTTCATAAAAGGGAATATGTTGCATATCACAGACTAAAAGGCCAGCGTGGTGAGAATACAGTAGGTAAAGTGGAGCATGGTATGAAATGAGGACAGAACGTTCAGAATAGGCTATATTTTAAAGAACATCATTGGACATGTTAAAATTTTAAAAATGGGACTCTAATGAAATGTTTTATGTAAGGGACGGGAGATGGGGAGTGTGAGGAAGGAGGGAATATGTGTAGCATGAGTAAATGATCTTTTCCCAAAGACCACTTGGGCTGCAGTGAGGGAGAACGGTTTGCCTGAAGACAGGAATAAAGAGTCGTTAGGGTATTACCGTGGCCCCAGTGACATGTAAGTATAACTCGGATTACGATGGCAATAGTAAATATGCAGAGAAGTCGTTAGCTCTGAGAGCAATTTAAAAATTAAAATTATAGGGCTTATTGATGGAAGGAATATAGAGTTTAAGGGAAAAGGAGTTGTTGGTGAATCCCAGCTTTTTGGTTTGCATAATTGCACGGATAGTGATTTCATGTGCTCAAACACAAACACCAAAAGAGAATCAGAGTTTGATACACAATACAAACGAGCTAGACTTCAGCTCAGGACAGTAGTTCTCAACTACAGAAATCATTAGCATTACTGAGAAACTTTAAACATATTCTGATATNAGAAATTATATTAAATACATGTATTAGTTTTCTAGGCTTGCTATAAAAAAATTATCACAAACTGGATGGCTTTAAACAACAAAAATGTATTGTCTCACAGTCCTGGAGGATAGAAGTCTGAAATCACAGAGTTGACAGGGCCACACACCATCTGAAACCTATGTGAAGAATCCTTCCTTGCCTCTTCTAGCTTCTGGTGTCTGCCAGAGGTCCTCAGCACTCCTTAGCTTGCAGACACATCACTCCACCCTCTGCCTCCATCATCTCATGGCCATCTCCTCTTGTCGTTTGTATCTGCCTCTTCTCATCTTATGAGGACACAATCTTAATGTGATTACATCCAAAAAGACCCTATTTCCAAATAAGGTCACTTTGACAGGCAGCGGGGGTTAGGACTTCCGTGTATCTTCTGGGGGGACACAATTGACATGATAGCAATATGTATTCAGAAGAATGCATAGAATTCAACTAGGCAAAGACAGTAGAGAAG
>NW_007728697.1:283241-284759 GCF_000696425.1 Galeopterus variegatus | reverse complement strand
TCAAAGTAGGAAATGGTCAATTCCAATTCAGATGTGTCAGGGAAAGTGCATAAAGAAGGTGAGATCTGAGTTTATTCTTGAAGGTCAGGTAGGTTTTTGATAAGTGGAGAAGAGGAGAAGGGATGGAAGTCTGTACAGGAGGAACAGGGGCCAATGCCTGTGAGAGGAAATGGCAAAAGGTATCAGTAACAGTGGGGAGTCTGAGTTACCTACAAACAAGTGTGTCATGTGTCAGATGAAAAGGTTTGAAAAAAGTAGCTTGGAAGTTTATATAGATCTATGAAGTTTTGTTTTTACTCTTGATTTAATTTAATCTATTTAGTAATTGCTATTAAATGGTATAGCCATTAATATATGCATAATCTATATGTATACACTAAAAAAGAGTTTTGTTTAGCTAATGTATCCAAAAAGATCATCACATGTCACATTACAGTGTTTACCTTTTACAAGTCTGAATGTTATCAGTCTAATATTTTATAGCAAAAATTTAAATTCGGTGAGAGCTTTTTTATAAAAATATTTCCAATCAAGGCCTACAGGAAGCCATGAATAAATTTTAACTTAAATATTAATATTTGAAAAAGTTAGCAATATTTATTTTCTGTGAGAAAATAGCTTATTCTCAGCCAACAGCTACAAAAAGTACAAAATATATAAAAGGAAAAAAATATAAATACTATAGTGCACATTTATTACATACACTACTAAAATGAAAATTGTTATAAAAAGAAGAGTTTTTTCCAATGTTCATTTAATTTTCAACAATCCCTAGTCTTGAAAATGCCACTATAGTAATTCTGTCAAATTGGTAAAGGTTAAAATTTGATGGTAGTGGTTGTTAAAACCTATATTATCTAATGGAATTATCATTTATATTATGTCATTTTCACCTAAAAACCAAATATAATAAGACTTTAGATTATTTTTGCTTTTTTTTGTGGATAGTCATTTTTGTGCCCAAAGGGCTGACTGATGCCTTCAGTTATACATGAACAATTCCCACTAAAGTCAGAAAGAACAGCGTGCATATAACCTAGGGCAGAATTCGGTCTATGGTATGTATCACTTGGTAATGGAATGAGGAATATGACTTTATTTAAACATGGACTTGAGTAGTTCTATTTTCTCATACTTTTTCCCTTGGTATTTCTCTCTCTAAAATAGAATGTTCCAAAGTACTTTCATGCAGCTGTATTGTCCTGTATGCATAATAAGGATATATGTTCAAGACACCAGTTAAGATGTCTATAGAAGCCGAAGAAAGAATAGTTATAATTTTTTAAAAATTTAAAAAAACTTTTCCAACAATGGAAAGGCTTTAATAGATTAGCTAGTTTTTCAATTATCTAACAAGAGCAGTGAGCAATAATTAATATTTATAAATTATATACATAATTTTATGTAATCTCTTATGTTAGATATAGCAATTTCATTCTGCCTTCTAAAGATCACAGCAAATAATTCTAAAAAAAATTAAACTATATTCTACAAGTAGAGAATATAATTGGATCATTT
>NW_007728697.1:271407-283015 GCF_000696425.1 Galeopterus variegatus | reverse complement strand
ATAGAAGCCGAAGAAAGAATAGTTATAATTTTTTAAAAATTTAAAAAAACTTTTCCAACAAGGGAAAGGCTTTAATAGATTAGCTAGTTTTTCAATTATCTAACAAGAGCAGTGAGCAATAATTAATATTTATAAATTATATACATAATTTTATATAATCTCTTACGTTAGATATAGCAATTTCATTCTGCCTTCTAAAGATCACAACAAATAATTCTAAAAAAAATTAAACTATATTCTACAAGTAGAGAATATAATTGGATCATTTAGTTTTAAGCTTAGTGTTTGATTGTTTTCCACCTAGAGAGGGTGGAAAGGAAGAAAGAAAAAAAGGAAGGAAGGGAGGACGGAAGGAAGGAGAAGGGGAGGGAGAGATGGAAGTCATGTAACTTGGGTGGGAGGGTTGTGGTAAAACCTAGAAACATAGTAGGAAGCCCAGGAACCTGAGGAGGAGGGTCAGCCCATGCCAGTTTGACTGTGGTAGAGGTGACCAAGAAAATCTAGATTATGGATATATATAGTTTGTAATTTTAAGTTATTTTCTGGAATATTATCCCCTTCTGTTATTCTATTTATTTGACCAAAATTTTACACATAACCATTTTGGTTTGTTGGCACTTTAGGGAATTTATAGAAAGGGGTTGGGCTCAATGTTTGGGTTGAATATGAGGTAGATAGAAAAGGACCATCACAAGAATGAGCTGCAAATTTGATTACTTCTGTGGGAGCACACATTAGGACAAATGGTGACCATTATGATTTAATCTCCTAAAATACCGGCAACAATCTCAGACACAGCATCTTAAAGTATATGGAGAGAGGCTTTTGCAAATATTAAAGAGATGCAAGACACCAGAAATTTTGAAAACTGGGGAGCACTAGCTTGGAGAGATCTAGCATAGATAGTGCTTATTTGTATATTTTTAAAAACTGCTTTATTGAGGTATGATTGACATACAAAAACTGTATATGTTTAGTGTATACAACTTGATTAGTTTGAAGATTAATCTATATCCATGAAACCATCACCATAATCTGTGCCATAACATGTCCATCTTTTGGTTTTTTAAAAATTTATTTTATTGACATAATAATTGTACATCTATAACTGGTATGGTGTGACATTTCAATACATGTAATTGATAGAAATTTCAAAATCTTCTCTTTTTGATAATTTGAAATATACAATATATTGTTGTTAACCACAATCACCTCACTGTGTATTGGAACACTGGAGAAAATTTCTCCTATCCACCTGTAACATTGCACCTATTGACCAACCTCCACCCATCCTGCCCTCTCTCTTTCCAGCCCTATCCTTCCCCCTATGTCAGCCTCTGGGAACCACAAGTCTGCTCTTCTATGAGATCAACTTTTTTAGATTTCACTACTGAGATGATGTGGTATTTGTCTTTTTGTGTCTGGCTCACTTCAGTTAACCTAATGACCTCCAGTTCCATCCATGTTGCTGCAAATGACAGGATTTCAATCTTTTTTTTTTTTTTTAATGGTGGAATAGTATTCCATTATGTAAATACACCACCTTTTCTTTATCTATTCATCTGTCGATGGACACCTGGTTGATTCCATATCTTGGCTGCTGTGAATAGTGCTGCAGTAAACACGGATGTGCAGATAGCTCTTCAACATACTGACGTTGTTTCCTTTGGATATATTCCCAGCAGTGGCAATGCTGGAGCATATGGGAGTTCTATTTTTAGATTTTGTGGCATCTCCACACTGTTTTCCATAGTGGCTGTACTAATTTACATACCACGAACAGTGTACAAGAGTTCCCCTTTTTCCACGTCCTCACCAGCATTATTATTTTTTGTCTTTTTGATAATAGCCAGTCTAACTGGAGCGAGATGATATCTCATTGTGGTTTTAATTTGCATTTCCCTGATGATTAGTAATGTTGAGTAGTTTTTCATATACCTGTTGGCCTTTTGTATGTCATTTTTTGGAAATGTTGATTCAGATCTTTCCCCCATTTGTTAATCAGATTACTTTTTTTTCCTTACTGAGTTGAGTTCTTTATATATCTCGGATATTGTGTTAGTCTGTTTCTGTTGTTTATAACAAAATATCTAGAACTTGGTGATTTGTAAGAAAATGAAATTTATTGCCTCTTCAAGGACCCACCTTTTAATTAAAATAATAGGATTTCCCACCCTTTCTATATTGTCACAGTGGGGACTAAGTTTTTGAGGGCATCAATCCACAGCAGATATTAACCCCTTATCAGATGCATAGTTTGCAAATATTTTCTCCCATTTTGTAGGTTGTCTCTTCACTGTGTTGATGGTATCTTTTGATATGAGGAAGCATTTAGTTTGATGTAATCCTATTTGTATATTTTTGCTTTTGTTGCTTGTGCATTTGAGGTCTTTGTCTTCGCTCAGACCAATGTTATGGAATATTTTCCCTATATTTTTTTCTAGTAGTTCCATGGTTTGGGGTCTTACATTTAAATCTTTAATCTATTTTGATTTGCTTTCTGTATATGGTGAGAGATAGGGGTCTAGTTTTATTTTCCTGCATGTGGCCATCCACTTTTTCCAGCACCATTTATTGAAGGGGTTGTCCTTTCCCCAATGTATGTTCTTGGTGCCTTTGTCAAAGATCAGCTGGCGTAAATAAGCAGATTTATTTCTGGGTTCTCTATTCTGTTCCATCAGTCCATGTGTCTGTTTTTATGCCTGTACCATGCTGTTTTGGTTACTATAGCTTTGTAGTATATTTTGAAGTGAGGTAGTGTGATGTCTCCGGCTTTATTTTTTTTTATTTTTGCTCAAGATTACTTTGGCAATTTTATGGTTCCTTATGAATTTTAGGATTGTTTTTTCTATTCCTGTGAAGAATGTCATTGGTATTTTGATAGGGATTGCATTGAATCTGTAAATTGCTTTGGTTAGTGTGGACATTTTAACAATATTAATTCTTCCAATCCATGAACAGGAGATACCTTTACATTTCTTTGTGTCTTCTTCAATTTCTTTCATCAATGTTGTATAGTTCTCATTGCAGAGATCGTTCACCTCTTTGGTTAAGTTTATTCCTAGGACATTTTTTTTTTTTTGTAGTTATTGTAAAAGGGCTTGTATATTAGTCTGTTTCTGATGCTTATAACACAACACCTAAAACTGAGCAATTTATAAAGAAACAATATTTATTGCTTACAGTTCAGAGGCTGGGAAGTCCAAAGTCCAGGAAACACAACTGGTGCAGGCCTTTTTGGTGATGGCTACAGGGTGTCACATGGCAAGAATGATGGAGCAGAGAGAGAGAGCTTCTCACATGCTCTTCTTTTAAAATCATCAGAACCATGCCTATGAGAAACATTAAACCATCAAATGGATTAATCCATTCAGTAGGGCGTGGTCCTAACAGTCAAATCACTTCTTTAAGGCCCCACATGTCAATTACCATAGTAGGATTTCCCACCCTCTTAACACTGTCACAGTGGGAAGTCTCAGTGAGCTTTGGGGGGACATCCAATCCACAGCAGATTGCTTTCATTATTTCTTTTTCTGTTAATTTGCTATTGGCATGTAAAAATGCTACTGATTTTTGCATATTGATTTTGTGTCCTACAATTTTACTAAATTCATTTATTTGTTCTAGAAGTTTTTTGGTGGAGTCTTTGAGGTTTTGTATATATATGATTATGTTATTTGCAAACAGGGACAATTTAGCTTCTTCCTTTTCAATTTGAATGCCCTTTATTTCTTTCTCTTGCCTGATTGCTCTGGCTAACATGTTTACTAGTATGTTGAATAAAAGTGGTGAATATAGGTATCCTTCTCTTATTCCAGATCTTGGAGAGGAAGCTTTCAGCTTTTCCCCATTCAGAATGATGTTGGCTGTTGGTTTGTTATAAATGGCCTTTATTATGTTGATGTATTTCCCTTGTATGCCTAATGTGTAGGGAGTTTTTATCATAAAGTGATGTTGGATTTTATCAAATGCATTTTCTGTATCTGTTGAGATAATCATGTGGTTTTTGCCCTTCATTTTTTTGATGTGATATATCACATTTATTGATTTATTTATGTTAAACCACCCTTGCATCCCTGGGATGAATCCCACTTGATCTTGGTGGATAATCTTTTTGATGTGCTATTGGATTCAGTTTTCTTATTGAAGATTTTTGCATCTATGTTCATCAGGAATATTGGTCAGTAGTATTCTTTTTTTGGTGAGTCCTCCTCTGGTTTTGGTATCAGGTTAATGCTGGCCTCATAGAACGAGTCTGGGAGACTTCCTGCCTCTTGGGATAATTTGAGCAGAATTGGTAGCAGTTCTTCTTTAAAAGTTTCATAAAACTCAACAGTGACACCATCTATTCCTAGGCTTTTCTTTGATGGGAGAGTTTTTTTTTTATCACTTATTAAATCTCCTTACTCATTACTGGTCTCTTCAGATTTTCTATTTATTCATGATTCAATTTGGGTAAGTTGTGAGTGTCCAGGAATTTATCCATTTCTTCTAGGTTTTACAATTCGTGAGCATATAGTTCTAATAGACTCTAATAATCCTTTGTATTTTTGTTGTGTCAGTTATAATGGCTCCTTTTTTGTCTCTGATTCTATTAATTTGAATCTTCTCTCTTTTTTTCTTACTTTGGCTAGCTGAAGGACTGTCAATTTTGTTTATTTTTCAAGAAACCAACTCTATTCTGTTAATCTTTTGTATTGTCTTTTTAGTCTCAATTTCAATTCTTTCTTCTTTGATCTTTATTTTTTCTTTTCTTCGACATATTTTGGGTTTGGTTTGTTCTTGTTTTTCTAGATTCCTTGAGTTGTATTGTTAGGTTGTTTATTTGAACACTTTCCATTTTTTGATGTAGACAATTATTACTATAAACTTCTCTCTTAGAATTGCTTTTGCTGTATCCAATAGGTTTTGGCATGTTGTGTTTCCATTATCATTTGTCTCTAGAAATTTTAAAATTTTATTCTTAATTTCTTTCTTAACCCAGTAGTTGTTCAGGAGCATGTTTTTAAATTTCCATGTATTTGTATAGTTTTCTAAATTATTTTTGTTATTGATTCTTGTTTTATTGCATTGTGGTTGGAAAAGATCATTGATATATTTTCAATTAAAAAAAAATTTTTTGAGACTTATTTTGTGGCATATCATATGTTCTATTGTGGATAATGTTCCATGTGCTGTTGAGAAAAATGTGTATTCTGCTGCTATTGGGTGGAATATTCTGGATGTCTGTTAGATCCAGTTGGTCTAAAAAAGTCATTTAACTGCTATTCTTTTGTTGATTTTTTTTTGTCTGACAGATCTGCCCATTGCTGGGAGTAGGGTGTTAAAATCCCCTACTATTATTGTATTGGAGCTTATCTTTCCCTTTAAGTTTATTAATATTTGATTTATACATATAGGTGTGTTAATGTTGGGTGCATATATATTTACAATTTTTATATCTTTTTGGTAGACTGATCCTTTTATCATTAAATAATGTCCTTCCTTGTCTCTTTTTGTAACTTTTGATTTAAAGTCTATTTTATCTCATGTAAATATAGCTACTTCTGCTCTCTTTTGGTTCCCATTTGCTTGGGATATCTTTTTTCATCCTTTCATTTTCAGTCTATGTGTGTTCTTACAGGTGAAGTGAGTTTTGTGGAAGCAGCATATAGTTGAGTCTTGTTTTTTTTTTTTAATCCATTCACAGTTTGCATGTCTTTTAATTGGAGAACTTAATCATTTACATTTAAGGCAATTATTGATAAGTGAGGTCAAATTACTGCCATTTTATTAGTTTTTAAGGTTTTTATGGAAGACTTTTCTTCTTTACTTCCTCTCTTGCTGTCTTCCCTTGTGATTTGGAAATGTCCTCTAGTAGTATATTTTCATTCCTGGCTTTTTATTTTAGAGGATCTCTCAAACATTTTGGCTTTGTGGTTATCATAAGGCTTTGATAAAACATCATGTGGTTATAACAACTTATTTTAGGCTAATAGTAATTTAATGTTGTGAATATAGAAAGAGAAGCAAAAAGCAAATAAACAAAGAAATGAATATCCAAAAAACATAACAACAAACAAAAGCCTCTAGACTTTACTTCTACTCCTTACCCTCAGACACACAAATTTGGACTTTTGGTGTTCTGCTGTACCTTTTTGTATGTTGCTTATCCCTTGAAAAATTAATGCAGTTATTATTATTTTTACTAATTGTCTTTTAGTCTTCCTGCTAGAGATATAAGTGGGTTTTGCTTCATGTCTGTAGAATTTGCATATACTGGGCCGGCCCGGTGGTGCACTGGATAGTGCGCCGCTTGGGAAGCGCGGCAGGTGCTCCCGCCGAGGGTTCGGATCCCACATGCAGACCGGTTCCTGCTCACTGGCTGAGCGAGGTGCGGGGGCAACACCGAGGGTTGCGATCCCGTTGCCGGTCCCGAATTTGCATATACTTAGTTATTCTATATACTTACTGTATTAGTCCATTTCCCATGGCTTATAACAGAATACTTGAAACTAGGTAATTTATAAAGAATCAAAATATATTTCTTATAGTTTGAAGGCTGAGAATTCCAATGTCCAGGGAACATATCTGGTGAGGACCTTCTCCTTGGTGGTGACTCTCTAAAGTGACACAGAGTGTCACATGGTGAGACAGTGGCCTGAGCAAGAGAGCCAAACTTCTCACTCATTCTCCTTATAAAGCAATCAGAACCATGCCTGTGATAACTCATTACTTCATAAGTGGATTAATCCATTCATGAGGGCACAGTCCTTGTGATTCAATAACTTCTCAAAGGCCCCACCTTCCAAATACTGTACTAGGACTTCCCACCTTCTTAACACTGTTATAATGGAGGTCAAGTTTCCAATACATTAACTTTGGGAGGGCATACTTGACCCATAGAACTTATTTTTACCTGTGAATTTTATACCTTCAGATATCATCTTGTGGCACCTTAGCACTTCTTTTTTTTTTCCATTTGAAGAACTTTCTTTAGCATTTCTTGTAGCACAAGTATGGTGGTGATAAATTCTCTCAGCTTTTTTTGTCTGTCAAAGTCTTTATCTTTCCTTCACTTATGCTGGAAAATTTTACTGGGTACAATATACTTCATTGGCATTTTTTTTTCCTTCAGCATTTATAAAACATCATTTCATTTTCTACCAGCCTGTAAGGTTTCTGCTGAGAGGTCTGCTGCCAGGTGAATTGGGGCTCCCTTATGTGTTATTTGCCTTTTTTAAAAAAAAAATATTGCTGCTTTCAGGATCTTCTCTTTGTGAACTTTGTGAACTTGATTACGATATGTTTTGGGGTAGACTTATTTGGGTTGAATCCGATTGGTGACCTTTGAACTTCCTGTACCTGAATATTTCTCTAGGTTTGGGAAGTTTTCTGTTAAGCTTTCTACACCTTTGGAATTTTCCAGACATTCTTTGACCCCAGTGACTTGAATATTTGCTCTTTTTTTTTTTTTTTCCTTTTTGTCTTTTTTCGTGTCCGGCAACAGACTGCAACCCTCAGTGTCGCGCCCGTACCGGACCGGGACCGGCAATGGTATCGCAACCCTTGGTGTTGCCCCCGCACCTCGCTCAGCCAGTGAGCGACCGGTCTGTATGTGGGATCCGAACCCTCGGTGGGAGCGCTGCCGCGCTTCCCAAGCGGTGCACTGTAGCAGTGCGCCACTGGGCCAGCCGAATATTTGCTCTTTTGACACAGTCCAATAATTCCTGTAGACTTTGTTCATATTTTTTCCTTCTTTCCCCTATTCCTCTATATATTCAATAGATTGTCTTTATGCTCACTGATTCTTTCTTCTGCTTGACTGATTCTGCTGTTTATGCCCTCTGTTGCATTTCTAATTAGGTTTAGTGAGTTTTTCAGTTCCAATTTTTTTTTTTTAGTATCTCCATGTCCTTGTTTCTGATAAATTACTAAGTTGCTTCTCTGTGTTCTCTTGAAGTTTGTTGAGTTTGCTTAGAATGGCTATTTTGAATTCTCTGTCTGAGAGGTCACATACCTCCATCTCTTTAGAGTTGGTCCCTGACACTTTCTTCTGACTTTTTGGTAAGGTCATGGTTCCCTGAGTTGTTTGTTTACTTTTAATTAGACTTTTTTTTCAGATAACTGTGGGCTCACAAGCACTTGTGAGAAATATGCAGAGAGATTCTGTGTACACTTTACTCATTTGTTCTCATTGCAATAGTATAACCAGGATATGAACATTGATATAATCCACCCATCTTATTCATATTTTCCCAGATTTTCTTGTATTCCTGTGTGTGTTTATGTGTTTCTGTGTGTTTAGTTTTATATAATTTCATCCACCAAAGTCAAGATGGAGAACAGTTCCATCACTGCAAGGATACCTCATGTTTCCTTTTTATAATGATTCCACCTTTTTCCTTTGCCTACTATCGCCCCAGGTCCCTAACTTTTGGCAATCACTAATCTGTACTCTATTTCTAAAATTTTGTCTTTCTAAAATGTTATTTACATGTGATCACACAATATGTAACCTTTTGGGATTTTTTTTCCCCACTCTACATATTTCCATGGAGATTCATTCAAGCTGTTAAGTGTATCAATAATTGGTTCATTTTATTGCTGAGTATGATTGCATGGTATGCCACAGTTTTTTAGCCATTCACCCATTGAAGAACATCTGTATTGTTTCCAGTTTTTAGTTATGACAAATAATGCAAATAAGACATTCATGTAGAGGTTTTTATTAACACACATCTTCATTTCTCTGAAATATATGCTTGAGTACAATTGATGGGTCATATGACAGTTACATATTTAGCCTTTTGAGAAACTGTTATCTATAGTGGTTGTACCATTTTACATCCCCACCAGTGATGTATGAGTGATCCATCTTCTCCATTCTTAGTAGCCTTTGGTGTACTTACTATTTTTTTTTTTAATTTTAGTCATTTTGGTAGGTGTTTACTGATATCTCATTTTGGTTTTAATTTGCATTTCGCTAAAAAGTAATGATGCTGAGCATCTTTTCATGTGCTCATTTGCCATTTGTATATTCTATTTGGTGACATGTTTCATGTCTTTTGCCCATTTGCTAATTGAATTACTTGTTTGTGGATCATCATTTTTATTCTCCTAACAGGGTCTTTCAGAGAGCAAAAGTTTTAGTTTTGATGAGATCCAATGTATCAAGTTTTCCTTTTATGGATTTTGTTTTGGGGGTCAAGTCTATGAACTTTTGCCTAGCCCTAAATCCTGAATATTTTTCCATGTTTTCCCTAAAAGTTCTATTTCTTATATTGTTAAATTGAAGCCTGTGTTCTATTTTGAGTTAATTTTTGTATAAGGTATGAGATTAAAAAAAATTTTGCCAGTGGATGTCCAAATGGTCCAGCAACATTAGTTGAAAATGGTGTCCTTCGTCCATTGAATTGGTTTTGCATATTTGTCAAAAATTAGTCAAACCTGTTTGTGTTGGTCTAATTCTAAATTCTCTATTCTGTTCCATTAATCTAGTTGTCTATTCCTCCATCAAACAACAGTCTTGATTGCCATGGGCCTTAGTATCTGCTAGAGTGACTCCTTCTACTTTATTCTTCTACTTCAATTTATTTAACCTATTTCCAGTCCTGTGTCCTTCCATATAAATTTTAGAATAAATTTGTATGTGTTTATAAAATGTCTTATTGGGATTTTGATAGGAGTTGCATTACATCTATATATCAAGTTGGGTAGATTTGAAATCTTTTACTATGTTGAGTCTTCTAATACATGAACATGGTGTAAGTATATCCCTTTATTTAGGGAATACTTTGGTTTCTTTCACTGACATTTTGTAATGTCCAGCATACTGATCCTATACATGGTTTGTTAAGCTCATTCATAATTGTTTCATTTTCTTTGTAGTAATTGGAATTGGTTTGTGTTTTAAATTTGGTCTCCACATATTTATTGTTGGTATGTAGAAATGTTACTTATTTTTCAAGGTTGATCCTATATTTCAAAACTTTGCTGAACTCACTTATTAGTTCTGGAAGTTTTTTTTGGAATCTGTTAAAATTTTCTATGTAGGCTATCATGTCATTTGAATTAGGAGGAGCAATTTTATTTCTCTTTCCAATCTGTATGTTTTTTATTTCTTTCCTTATTGCAGTGGATAGAATTTCTAGTGCTATGTTAAATAAGAGTGGTTAGAGCAGACATCCTTGCTCTTCTTCTTTCTAATTTTAGGAAAAAAATAATATAGTCTTTCACCACTGAGTATGCTATTAGCTGCAGGTTTTTCGTAGGTGCTCTTTATTAAGTTGGGGAAATTTTCCTCTATTCCTAATTTATCGAGCATTTTTATTATGAATGGGTGTTGGATTTTGCCAAAGGCCTTTTCTGATTCAATTGGTATAATCATACAATTTTTTCTTCTTTAGCCTATTAATGTGGTTGATTACAGTGATTAATTTTCAAATGTTGAATCATTCTTACATACCTGGACTAAGTCCCACTTGATCACGGTGTATAATTCCTTCTATATATTGCTGGATTTGGTTTGCTTTTCTTTTTCTAGTTTTTTGAGGTGGGAACTTAATGCTTCAGGACCTTTTGTATTTTCTAATGTAAGGCTTAGATTTAGCTTAGTACTGTAATTTAATTTAGTATTTAATTTAGTTTGATTTAATGCTTTGAATTTTCCTCTCCACAGCACTTTAGCTACATTCCACATATTTTAATACAGTATATTTTCATTTTTATTCAGTTTTATGTTTTAAAATCTTCTTTAAGGTTTTTTCTTTGACTCATTTGATTCACTGATTATTTAACAGTATATTATTTAACAGTATATTGTTTCATTTCCAAGAATTTGGAAATTTTAAAAAAGATATTTTCAACTTCAAATTTAAATCCATTCTAGTCAGAGAACACACTCTATATGATCTCAATTCATTAAACTTAGTTCAGTTTGGTTTTCTAATGACTCAGCATGTAATCTATCTTGGTGAAAGGTTCTATGGGCACTTGAAATTAGTATGTATTCTGTGTGTGTGCACACACATACACACACAGAGTCATGTTCTGCATAACAATGTTTCAGTCAGTGATGGACCACATATACGACAATAGTCTCATAAGATTATCATGGCTATGGCATCTAGCCTAGGTGTGTAGTAGGCTATGCCATCTTTGTGTAAGTACATTTTATGATGTTTGCACAAAGACAAAATCACCTAATGATGCATTTCTCAGATATATCCTCATCATTAAGTGATGCATAGATGTATAAGCACACCTTGTTATCATTTTGTTTCTGTTTAAAGAACTCCCTGTAGTCCTTTAAGAATCAGTTTGATTAAAACTAATTGTTACCGGGGTTGTTGGCATGTACTGAAGTCCCAGCTACTCAGGAGGATCCCTTGAGTCCAGAAGTTCTGGGCTGCAGTACACTATGCCAAACCTGCATCAGCACTAAGTTCGGCCACAGTGGGGGGTGGGGGGGGTGGGAGGTTGCCTAAGGAGGAGTGAACCAGCTCAGGTCAGAAAACTAATTCTAATATATATATGATATATACTATATATAAAAATAATATATAAATATATCATATACAAAATAAAAAGTACATAACAAAGTATATATATGTTACTTTTTTTTTTT
>NW_007728697.1:267896-271097 GCF_000696425.1 Galeopterus variegatus | reverse complement strand
GGGAGCGCCGCTGCGCTCCCAAGTGGCGCACTGTAGCAGTGCGCCACCGGGCCGGCCCTATGTATGTTACTTTTGACTTCTATATCTCTGCTGATTTTTTTCTAGTAGTTCTATTAATTTCTGAGAGTTGGATGTTGAAGTACTATAATCTAATTGTGCATTTGCCTGTTTCTCCTTTCAGCTCTATCAGTCTTTCTTCATGTATTTTGAGGTTCTTCATGTATTTTAGGTGCATACACATTTAGGAGCATTATGTCTTCTGGGTTGAGTTATCCTTTTATTATTATGTGATGCCCCCCTTTATTTCTAGATATTTCATTTGTTCTGAAGTCTATTTTACCTGCTATTGATATAGTCTTTCTTTTGGTTAATGTTTGCAGATATATCTTTTTCCAATCTTTTAATTTCCATCTACTCATGTTGCATGTAAAATGAATTTCTTCTAGATAGCATATTTTTGGATAATGGCTTTTTAAAGATTTTTAAATTTTTTATTCTAATCTACTCTAACAGTCTCTGTCACTTATTTGGTTTATTCCCACCATTTACATCTAAACTTCTTATTGAAATACCTGTAATTTTATTATTTGTCTTCTGTTTCTTCTCTGTCTTTAGTTTCTCCCTTTTTCTTTTCTTACCTTCTGTGGGCTATGTAAACACATTTTAGAATTCTGTCTTGATTTTTTATAGCATTTTGAGTACATCTTTTTGTACAGTGGATTTAGTGGCTCTAGATGTTAAAGAATATACATAATTAACTTATCACAATCTACTGACATGGACATTTTATCACTCCTATTGAAGTGTAGAAACATTACTTCCATTTAAGACCTTTACACACCCTGATTTCTACATATAAGGGTCTTGGGTGTCGGTCCACATACACTGTGTACCACATAACATGGTGTTATAATTTTTGCTTCAACCATCAAATATTTAATAAACTCATAAGAATGATAGCTTATTATATTTATCTCTAATTTTATTAATTCTGATGTTCTTATTTTCTTTCTTCTGAGGTTCTTATTTTCTTTCTTAAGTTATCAACCTTCTTTTATCATTTTGTTTCTGTTTATAAAACTTTCTTTAGTCATACTTTGTGTACATTTGATGAAAACAAATACTCACTTTCCATTCATTGAGAATGTTTTGATTTTCCCTTCATTCCTAAAGGATATTTTTGCTAGGTATAAAATTTGTGATTGACAGTTAATTTATTTTGTTGCTTGAAAAATGTTATGCCACTCTTTCTCGCTTCTATTATTGCAGATGATAAATCTCCTGTCATTTGGACTGGTATTCCCTTGTAAGTTTCACAAGGCTTTTTTCTTTGTTTTTTGCCTTCAGAAGCTTAATATAAATGCTATGACATGAATTTCTTTGGTTTTACCTATCAGTTGGGATTTGCTCTGCCTTATGCATATGTATATTAATATTTTGGCCATATTTACAATATTTTCAGACATTACTTTTTAAATATGTCTCCACTGCTGCTCTCTTCTCTCATTCTAAGACACTGATTATACAAATATTAGTTCATTTGTCCTTGAGGGTATCTTTGTTTTATTTTATTTTAATCTCTTTTCTCTTTCTTATGTTCAGATTGGGTAAATTCCCTTGATCTGCCTTCATGTTCATGTATTCTATTCTCTGTCATCTCCATGTTACTCTTGAGCTCATATACCAAGGTTTTGTTTGTTTGCTTGTTTCAATGATTGTATTTTTTCAGTTCTTGAATTTCCATTTTTTTTCATAACTTCTATTTCTTTGGTTAGTTTTTCTCTTTTTTTCATTTGTTTAAGAAAATTCAAAATTTCTCATTGAAGTATTTTTGTGATATCTTCTTTAAGATCCTTGCTAGATCATGCTACCGTATGATTTATCTCAGTATTGGTATCTATTGATTTTCTTTTTTCATTCAGGTCGTGATTTTTCTGGTTCCTGGTATGACAAGTGATTTTTTTTTTAATTGTCTCCTGGACATTTTGGATGTTGCATTATGAGACTATGGATCTAATTTAATCTCCCTTTTAACACATGTTGAGGTGTAGCACCGTGGCCAAGTGGGTGTATGTGTTCATTCAGCTTCCCACTTGTCCCTGCCAACACCAACCGACAAAAGTGGAATGTGACTCACACTGCAGTAGATGGGTCGCATGGACATTTAGCTTCTCTTTTGATATCTTTGCAGTGAGAACAGGACACTTCTGGTGCTGCCTCGCTGCTTTGGATGGGTGGTACATTCTTCATCCCTCTCTGAGCCACACTCCAGTCAGGAGGGGGGCACTCACAGCTTATTCACACTGCTTTGTTGCTGCGGGGTGGGAATGGGAGCTCAGTTTCCTCTGGTTTCTGTCAGCACCAGGGGAGGTGGGGAGTGGAGTGACCCCCTCACATATCATCTCATCCTGCCTCCTTGATGACAGGTGTGAATGGAAGTTACACTTCCCACTGGGTGCAATTCACAGGAAGGAAAGAGGTAAGTGGAGCACTGACTAGCCCTGTCTCATAACACACCTTCACTCTCACTAATACCCGTGGGGAAGGGGGCTCAGCTCTTCACTAGGCCCTGATCACTAAGGAGTGGGGTGGGAACCAGAGCATAGGCCAGCCCTGATCCCTACCACCTAACTCAATCTCGCTGCTGTGAAGTGGGTGGAAAAGCTCTATTTATAGCTGGGCCCCGCTGACCTTGGGGTAGAGGGAAAGTGGAGTGTGGACCAGCCCTGCCTCGCACTACCTCACTAAATCTGGCTACTGCTGGGTGGGGCCATGGGGAAGGCTTAGAGTCTTGGTGGGCCAAGGTGACACTGCCCTGCAGAGAACTGGGGCACAGCTAACTTCTGCCAGACAGTGGATGGAGGATAAGCTTCCTGCTCACCCCACCAATCATACTTTGGAAGGGGAATCAGAGTACCACCTGCTTCCCTTGAGTAGAGGATGGAAAACAAGCTTCTTACTCAGCCCCACCAAAAGTACCCCTATAGTTACTCTGAGGAGTTCCCTGATTCGCCACGTGAAGGGTGGAAGATGAGCTCCCTGTTTGTTTTGGCAGCACCACCTGGCAGGGGATGGAAACACTGCTTCTGTCAGGGGAGTGGAAGGTTCCAGCTTGACCCAGGCCACCTGCCATGTGGGGGAATCACTCCTGCTGAGGAGGACGGGGTGGAAGGTCAGCCCCGATGGGTTCTGCTGGCACCA